>NW_026007117.1:0-4339 GCF_001458135.2 Marmota marmota marmota
GAGGGTTGGCAGGAGGTGCTTGAATCTTCACACAATCAGTTCTCAGTGGGAACTCTCTGATTTCTTTCTTTTAAAGGTAGGCTAAAAATGAAGCAGGCAAAAGAAACTGTATCTGAGAGATCTTAAAGAGAAAACAGAGAAACATGTATGTACTGAAATAAGTCTCTCAACAATTTGATCAGATTTCTTTGATACTGTACAGTAGTTATATTTTAGGTTGCTCCACTAGGCTCCCTAAGGTTGGCACTTCTAGTATCAATGGTTCTCTAAACAGGTAAGGGATAGTGTTATGGTTAGGGTTAGGGCAAGCTTTAGAGCTAGTGTTAGGGTTAGAGTTTGTTTTGTTCAAATTTATTTGATACTGGGAATATTTATCTTTTACCTAGCCTTACTATGTGCCCCAGTTTGGGGCCTTCTCAGTTAAATGGTTCACTGTTGGAAAGAGTTTGTTTTTAATGTCTCACATCATTTTGACCTATATGGGTAAATGCAAATGGAGTTGGAAATCAGAGGGTTGGTGCTAGCTGGTTAAAAAAAACTTCACATACTCAATCAGTTGTATGTGGGCACTCTCTGGTTTCTTCCTTGTAAAAGTAGCCATAAGTTGAAGCATACAAACAACTTTATCCAAGAGCACTTTAGGAGAAAACAGGGTAATATTCATGTACTGAAATACCTCCCCCAATTATTTGGTCGAATTTCTTTGATACTGTTCAGGATTCTTCTGTAAGCTTGGCCCACTAGTCTCCCCAAGTTTAAAACATTTATGATCAAAGGTTCTCTTAACAGGTTAGGCTTATTGTTAGATAGATTTAGGGCAAATGTTAGAACTAATGTTAAGGTTAGAGTTATTTTTTTAAAACTTTTTTGATACTGGGCAGGATTTATCTTTTTCCTAATCTTAGCATGCTCCCCATGTTTGTGATTCCTAGGTAAAAGGGTTTGCTCTCAGGACCAGTTTTAATTTTCATGTTTCACTTCATTTTGCCCTGTACAGGTGAATGGAAATGGAGCTGGACTCAAACATGGTTTGTGCTAGCTACTTGAAACTTCACACACTCAATCAGTTGTCAGTGCACATTCTCTCATTTGTTTCTTGTGATAGTAGCCCAAAGGTGAATTAGAAAGAAACGGCTTTATCTGTGAGCACTTTAGGAGCAAGCTTCATTTTTTGTGCATGGATTATTTTGATATTGTATAGGATTCATCCTTTTCCTAGTCTTAGTAGGATCCCCAAGTTTGGGTTTTCAAGGTTTGCCAGTTCACTGTCAGGAACAGTTTGAATTTTTAGGTTTCACTTTATTATGGTTTATAGATGTGAATGATAATGGAGGTGGAAATCAAACAGAGTTAGTACTAGCTGCTTGAAACTTCACACACTCAATCAGCTCTCTGTGGGCACTCTCTGGTTGTTCCTTGTGAAAGTACCTTAAACTGAAGCATAAAAAAATATTTTATCCAGGAGCACATTAGGAGAAAACAGCGAAATATGCACATACTGAAATACCTCAATCAAATATTTGTTCAGAGTTCTTTGATATTGTGAAAGATTCATATGTTAGCCTACTCAACTTGGCTCCCCAAATGGGGAATTCTAGGATCAAAGGGACCTTAAAAAGGTTAAGGTTAGTGTTAGAACTATGATTAGACCTAGTGTTAAGGTAAGAGTTAGTTTTGTTTTCAAATTTCTTTGATACTGTGCAGGATTCATCTTTTTCATATTTTGACTATACTCCAAATTCTTGGGCCTCTTACATAAAGGGTATGCTTTCAGGAATAGTTTCAATTTTCATGTTCCTCTTCTTTTTGCCCTATAGGTGTGAATGGAAATGAATCTGGAAATCGAACAGGGTTGGGGCTAGCTGCTTGAAACTTCACACACTCCATCAATTTTCAGTGAGAAAAATATGGTGTTTGCTGTGGAAGTAGCCCTAAGATGAAGTAGAAAAAAAAAAAACAGCTTTATCTCTGAGTGCTTTAGGAGCAAGCAGAATACCCATTTACTGAAAGAGCTTCACATTTTTTTGGTTGGATTAATTTGATACTGTACAGGATTTATCCTTGTCCTAGCCTTAGTAGGCTCCCCAAGTTTGGCACTTAAAGTTTCAATGGTTCAGTGTCAGGAACAGTTTGAATTTTTAGGTTTTACTTCATTATGGCATATAGGTGTGAATGGCAATGGAGCTGGAAATTAAACATGGTTGGTGCTAGCTGCATGAAACTTCACACACTCCTTCAGCTCTCTGTGGACACTCTTTGGTTTTTCTTTGTGAAAGTACTTTACGATGAAGCATGAATAATAATTTATCCATGAGCACTTTAAGAAAAAAAAGGAAATATCAATTTACTGAAATATCTCCCCCAATTTTTCATGAAATTTCTTTGATACTGCACAAGATTCATCTGTTTAGTTGTACTGCTAGGCTCCAAAAGTCTGGGACTTCTATGATCATAGGTACTCTAAACAGGTTAGAATGAGGTTAAGGTTGGGTTAGATCTAGTGTTAGAGTAAGTTTTGTTCAAATTCATTTGATACTTGGCATAATTCATCTTTTACCTAGCCTTACTATTTTCCCCAGTTTTGGGCCTTATCACTTCAATAGTTTGCTCTCAGGAACAGTTTGTATTTTAAGGTTTCCTTCATTTTGAATTATACGGATAAATGGTATGCAACTTGAAATCAAACAGGGTTGTTGCTCGCTTCTTATAACTGCACACAGTCAATCAGTTCTATGTGGGCACTCTGATTTCTTCCTTGTGAAAATTTCCCAAAGCTGAAGCATGCAAAAATGTCTTTATCTGACAGTACTGTAGGAAACAACAGGGAAATATGCATATACTGAACAACCTCCCCAAATTATTTGGTCAGATTTCTTGATACTGCATAAGATTTATCTGTTAGATTGCCCCACTAGTGTCCCTTAATTTGAGACTTCTATGATAAAATGTTCTTAAAACAGATTAGGGTTAGGTTTATGGTTATGGTAAGGGCTAGGTTTAAACCTAGTGTTAGAGTTAGAGTCAGTTTTGTTCATGTATCTTTGATACTGGGCAGGATTCATCTTTTACCTAGCCTCACAATGTTCCCTGGTTTTGGCCTTCTCGGTTCAATGGTTTGCTGTCAGGAACAGTAAGGATTCACTTTATTTTGAACTATTTTGTTTAAGAGAAATGGAGCCAAAAATCAAACAGCGTTGGTGCTAGATGCTTGAAAATGCACACGCTCAATCAGTTCTCTGTGGGCACTCTCTGGTTTCTTCCTTGTGAATGTTGCCCTCAGCTGAAACATGCAAAGCAACTTTATCCCAGAGCACTTTTGGAGAAATCAAGGAAATATGAATGTACTGAAACACTTCCCCCAATTATTTGCTCAGATTTCTTTGATACTGTGCAGGATTCATCTGTTAGCTTGTCCCACTAGGCTCCCTTAGTTTGGGACTTCTATGATCAAAGGTTCTCTAAACAGGTTAGGGTGAGCTGTAGGATTAGGATTAAGGATAGATCTATTGTTAGGTTTACAGTAGTTTTGTTCAAATTTCTTTGATTCTAGGCACGATTTATCTTTTACCTAGCCTTACTATGTTCCCCAGGTTTGGGCCTTCTAAGTTCACTGGTTTGCTGTCAGTATTTCAGTTTTTATTTTAAGGTTTCACTTCATTTTGACCTATATGGGTAAGTAGAAATGGAGCTGGAAAAAAAACAGTTTTTTTGCTAGCGGCTTGAAACTCCACACACTAAATCAGTTCTCTGTGAGGATGCTCTGGTTTTATCCTTGTGAAAGAATCCCAAAGATGAAGCATGCAAAAACAACATTATGCGAGAGCATTTTAGGAGATAACAGGAAAATATGCATGTACTGAACTACCTCCCCCTATCATTTGGTTAGTTTTCTTTGATACTGGGCATGATTCATCTGTTAGCTTGCCACACTAGGCTCCTCAACTTTGAGACTTCTATGATCAAAGGTTCTCTAAACAGGTTAGGGTTAGCCTTGTGGTTAGAGTTAGGTGTAGTGTTAGGGTTAGAATTTGTCTTGTTCATATTTCTTTGATACTGGGCAAGATATATTTTTACCTAGCCTTACTATGTTCCCCAGGGTTTGGCCTCCTTGGGTCAATCCTTTGCTGACAAGAACAATTTGTATTTCATGGATTCACTTCATTTGACCTACATGGGTAAATGGACATGTGGCTGGAAATCAAATAGTTTGGTGCTAACTGCTTGAAACTTCACATACCCAATCAGTTCTTTGTGGGCATTCTCTGGTTTGTTCCTTGTGAAGTTAGTAATAAGCTGAAGCATGAAATACAAATTTATCTGAGAACACTTTAGGAGAAAA
>NW_026007118.1:0-4336 GCF_001458135.2 Marmota marmota marmota
TTTTTTTTTTTTTTTTTTTTTTTTTTTTTTTTTTTTTTTTTTTTTTTTTTTTTTTTTTTTTTTTTGGTACTGGGGATTGAATCCAGGGGAACTTAAACACTGAACCACATCCCCAGCCCTATTTTTTTTTTTAAATATTTTATTTTGAGACAGGTCTGGTTAAGTTGCTCAGGACCTTCTAAATCAGTCTAAATGATTTTTGAGAACTAGGTATTTGCCATTACTTAAAATATCAAAAAAAGCTGTCAAAAAATCTAAAATATTTCAAAAATTTAATTTCAGAAATAGATCTTATTGATGTCAGTATATGTGAAGAATGTCAGGTGACTTTGAGAAGCTGACACTCATTTTTTTGCAAAAGTTTCAGGAAGCTTGTTTAAAATAATTCATGTGGCACTTGAGACCCTCTTTGAAAAATATTATCAATATGAAAGAACTATGAAAAAATATACAAATAAAATATAAAGACAAAACCAACAGAGGCCAGAAGTGAACGTGAGTACTAAATTATGTGATTAAAATAAAAAGCTAAAATTAACTATCAAAATGGAGAGGGTATATATTTCACAATTTAATAACGAATAATTCATTAGAGAAAACATTACCATGAAATTATGTGAAAAATAATGGCTAATATACTTGAATACAAGCTAAGTGTGTCACTCAGAGACAATTTTAAATATTAGCTGTTAATATCATTTAAAATAATTTTCTCAGAATATGTATGTGTATGCCCAAAGATAGACACATAAATGTTCCATTTGTTTTAAATAGATTTGCAGTTCTTTTACCTTATCTTTTAAAAAATAAAATATCTTGTTATAAGATAAATTATTTGGACTTTTGGTGTCCAGGATAAAAATGACACACATGAATTCTCATAATCATAAATAAACATAGTGGAATTTATTACTTTAATTGACAAATTTATTTTATCTTAAAAATGTGAATAATCCAGAGTGTATGTTCAAAAGTTAGTAAAGATGTTTTAAATATACAGATCATACTCCTGTTCTGAAAATTTAAATCTTATCCTTTGAATTAGCTAACAGCATTAGACAAACATTGATTTTATCCACATTATATTTCTGTTATTTCTTTCTTGGACTTTGTATCCACTGTGGTCATTCAATCATTGAGCCATTGGCATGAAATCAGGCATTTTTGACAGACACATAAGCAGAATATTCAAGATGCCAAACTTTACAGCACTGTATGTCAAGTAGGAGTTGCTATGGAGCCCATAGAACTAGGACACCAGAAAGCAGGATTTTAGAACTTAAGGAGTGACTATGATGCCAAGGGAGTGACTCGTACTCTACAAACACAGAGAGAAATTGAGGTATCAAAACAAAGATGTTTCAGAAGTAATGATGACCTCATAAAAACCTAAGAATAAATTATAATTTTCTAAGTAAAATAATGGCAACTTTGGGTAGCTTTAGAATGATGAGATAAGAACTGTGCCCAGTCCAGGAAATGACCTATTTAAGGAACATTAGTTCAAAAATCACTTTTTCTAAGAGACAAAAAAAGCTTGAAAAGCCTGAATCCCTCCAAGTGGCCTTATTCTGTTATTTCTATATGGATAAATTATATGTGCACTCATGCAGTGTTTCTCTGAATTGTCTGTAGATGTGAATTTCTCAAGAATGAGGACCATGATTCATTTGTGTTACCAATTTTGTGCATAATTTAAAACCTAATAAATCAACCAATTTGGTGCTTCCTGAGGTCATATGGAGCTTCTTGAAAATTAAACTGACACATTGACATTTTGATGAAAATTGTGTCATTTAGTATACAGTTTATTTTCCAATGGAGTCAAATTACTAAACCATTTGTGATGCTGAACATTTAGCCAGGACTCCTCAGTGATCCCAGTTTACTTTGCAAAATGCATGGTTAGAGCATGTTATAAAAATAGAAACACATTTAATACTACATAACACAGCCAGGAAGACAGGCTAAGAAAAGATAGTTAGATCCTCTCTTCAGAAACATTTTGTCTTGCTCTGTAACGAAGTTTTGAAAACATCTTATGAGAAATAAGAATGGACTTTTAAAATTTCAAAGTCAGCATAAATTGATGTCCACGCTATTTTCAATGTCTATCTTTAAATTTGTCAAGTTTTTTATTCTTATTTTTGTTAAGGAAGCTGGGATTTGGTATTTGAAGCCAGATTAGCTAGAAGTCAGCTGTCTCCAGTTTCATTCCTGTGTTCATTGCATCCCATGATATTGACAACACTCATTAAATTCTAATTTTTATAGTGATCCTTAAGAACTTCAAACATTCACTAAGACTTAAGCATGGTTATTATTGTATATTCAGATATGATTTGCAGAATTCATTGGTATTTCTTTAACACTACCAAAATCTTATTAAAGCTAAATTAAATGCATCATTGGCAACTTTAATTTAAATCTTATTATTATTCTGTATTTAAATTCAAGAAGTACTGCATATAGTAACACTGCTTCTATATCCAGTAGAGTGTTTAAAATTTTGATTTAAATCACTCAATCAAAATTAATTTCAAAGAAGATGTTGTTGGGGAAAAATCCTTAATGCCTTCCATTAGGCAAAATGTTTTCTGATATTTTGTTTCTATTGATTAGGCAAAATGTTTTCTGATATTTTGTTTCTATTGAAATTTATTTTTTCTAATATAAATAGTTTATTTTTATTTATTTTTTGTCAGCACATTATATATAGTAGTGGGATTTGTTATGCCATATTCCATATATTCATTATAAATATAAAAGACATTAACATAAATTGTTCAAACTCATTACCAAATAATGCTATGTCCATGTACAAATATACCACAATGAATCTGGCTTAGATATATAGTTATTATGCACTTCTTAACAATAAGAATTAATAGAAGGGAGATCAGTAGAGAAGAATGAGGGGATCAGAGTGAGGGATGAGGGGAGGGAAAATGTTAGGGAACAGAGTGATTAAATAGAAATTCTTAAAATTTATTTTGGAAGAAATGGTTATGAGATTACCTGTGATTGCATTAAAGCCTACTATGGTTAAAAAAAAAGAAAGAAAAAAAAATAAGAATCAATGAATTTGGGATGGGGTTTTAGCTCAGTAGCAGAGTGCTTGCCTAGTACATGTGAGGCACTGGATTTTATCCTCAGTATCACATACAAAATTAAATAAATAAAATAAACTTATTTTAAACAAGGAATCAACACATTTATAGTAATAATTTACCAGTAACTATTGTGTTCTTTGAAATACATTATATATACTTTAAAGTATTTCTTTTATCAAAAATAAGTTTATAGAAGAATATATGGAAGCAATGATTAAGTAAAAGATATCAAATAGTATTCTAATAAAGTTCTTGGCTTTCTTTTCTTTTTCTTCTGAATATGTGTATATGGAATCGTAAAATTTTTTATTGTTGACTATGTCATTGAACTTCAGCTTTTTTTCCTGAACATATTACTTTTATTGGTAGGAATTCAACAGAATTTAATGTGTAGATAGGTTTTGTTGTGTTGTTATCAGTTTTTCCTTCTGATTTCAATTCACCATGGACTACTTCCTTTGAAGGTCATTTTATGAGAATAATGTGGAATCCTCCATTAGAACTATTGGCAGCATACTCAGTGAAAATAAAATAAAAGTAATTCTTCTATTAGTTGTAAGATGAATAGGTATTAGTTTCCTTTCAACCTCATCACTGATCCTGTTTTTTGTTTTGAGAAAAATGTAAAAAAATTTAAAAGGTACATCAATTTTAGGTATATTTTTGGTGATCTCCATCCCAATCTTCCATATAAGGTTAATGTCAGAATGCCTACCCAAACACCTACTGCAACATTACTTTTTATTAAAAGATACATTTTCAGCTAATTTTTAATTAGTGGATATTTAAAAACAAGCATCTGGTTTGGTTTGTTCCATGGTGATTAGAACATTTTTTTAAAATAGAAGGAGATGAAAGGTCTTCTAACTTATTTTTTCTATCACCTAAAGCAGAGAGGCATAGTAGATGAATAATTTTAACCCCTGTTCACCACTAAACTTATCTGGGCCCCACCTGTCTATACTTGGTCTATTAAGTTCAAGAATACAAAGAAAAAGAAAGAGGAGGAGGAAGGAGGAGGGAGAAGGAAGAGGGAGGAGGAGGAGGGAGGAGAAGGAGGTGGAGGAGGAAGGAAAAGGGAGGAGGAGGAGGAGGAGGAGGAGGAGGAGGAGGAAAGAAGAAAGAAGAGAAAGAAAAAAATAGTAGCAAAACTTTTGCCCTGTGCAGTGGATGGCCAATCATGTAGAAGGAATAATGAGGCAGTGAAACTTTTACTCTGAGAA
>NW_026007119.1:0-4336 GCF_001458135.2 Marmota marmota marmota
AGGGAGGGGAGGGGAGGGGAGGGGGGGGAGGGGGAGTCCTCGGGTGCACCATTCACACTGTTTTGGATGTGAATGGGTCCTGCCTGGTATCCCCTGGAATTCTGTGAGGAGGTGGTTCTAGCAGGGAGCCCACCCCAGCCCTCTCTTCAGGCTTTGAGAAACGCAGAAATTCAAGGTCTCAGGTCTGTGCCTCCCACCCTTTTCTGCCTCACCTGATAGAATACAAAGAACTGATGCCCGTACAGCTTTCACACAAAGACAAAGATCCTGGGAGATTAATGCTCCAGGCTCTGACTGGCTGCCCTGAGAGCCACGGGATGGCAGTCCAGCACATCTGGAGCACCTAGGCATGGAAATCATGCAGCTTACTTACTGAAGAAGACTTGAGTAAACACACCAATGTCAGGTCACTGCTGGCATAGTCGAGGCCTTTGTGAGTAACAAAGAGGTACCCCTCCTCCCACAGAGGCCCCAGATCATCTGCTAACCTTCAGCTCCACCCCCAGCCTCTCTTAAGAACATTTATGGGGCACAAACTGCTCATCCTTGCAGCACATATTGTCCAAGAGAGAACATTCTGTCTTTATCCAACCCCCTCGGTGGAGAGACCATCTTTCAACAGGTATAGACAATGTACTGATTAAATGTCTGTGATTCTATGTGAGGACAGCAAGGATAAACACTGTGAAGTCAGTGTTTTTCTAGATTTCATCAGCCTAGCTCAGTTTAATAAAGCCACACACACATACACACTTACTCACAAGGACTCCTGAAAATGGCCACTTGGCTGTTTTCCTACTGATACCAATAGTGCCGGAATAGTCCCTGACTCAATCCAGCTAGCTCTGGATTTTTTGATGACCAAATGGCAATTAAGAGGTTGGGGGAACACTTGAAAACATACCTCACACTTTACACCAAAGTGAATTCCAGGTGGATCCCAGATTTAAACACAAGTGAAAACACTAGGAGAAACCATGATAGGATATTTTTAAATCAACTCAGAATGGGAAGGGCCTCTAACTATGACATAAAAAAAATACGTAAAAAATTAAAACAATTTGATAAGTCAGACTACTTTTTAAAAGTATCTGTTTGGGATGATGACAAAGTTCTGGAGATAGACGGTGGTGATGGCTGTATATCAAATGTGATCATGCTTGTGGTGCTACCCTATATGATTAAAAGTGGGTCAAAACAATAAACCTTGGGTCATGTATATGTCACTATCAGATAACAGTGTTGTGGAGGAAAAGCATCAGAAACAACATCAAAAAACAAACTGCAAACTAGAGAAAAGTTAGGTAAATCATAAATCACGAACATACAGCTATTTTTAATAAATGAAGAGTATCTACATTAATATGTTACAAACCCATGGAAAAAATGAGCAAATAGTACAAATAAGAAGTTTATGGAAAAGACAAACAGTTCTTAATTTTAAAATATACTTACACTCATGCATACTTAAAAAATTAATAAAACTATGCTTGTCACATAACAAAAAACAAACAACTGTGGGAGGCGGGTGGGACAACCAGCTCTCACCCGCAGTTAAATTGTAAAGTGACTTATATTCTATGAAGAGCACTATGTCAATACCAATAGGAATAACAAATGCATGTACTCTCTGATGCAGCAATTCTGCTTCTAGGAATTTACTATAGATAGATAGATTCAACAGTTCACAAAAATTCTACAAATTGCACAATTGCTTATAATAAACAAATTAGAAATAAACCCAAGAAGTTCAGAGATAAGGAAATGTTGGAATAAATAATGGTAAATGTATATAAAACAGAAAGAGGTATTTCTTTTTGTATAGTAATGAAAAAATTTGCAAGCCATGTTGTGAGCTGGGAAACAAAAGTGAAGGAAAATGTGTATTACATAATATCATGTCAGTAAAGACGTGAAAGTATTTATTTATCAGTTCATCGATTTACACATGCATAGAATAAATCTGGAATGATCACCAAGAAGGATCACTGGAAGAAGCTAGTCACTGGAGGGCAAAGATATTCGCTCTGACTTTTAAACTATGTGAACATATTACCTATTTGATTCAGAAGATGTAAAAGGACCTAAGAACAGGTACATAGACCTCTTGTTCTTCATAATTGGCCATGTACTTTGGTATTGATGACTACTATAAAACATCAAACTGCTAGACAAGAAGGCCTTCCTTTTTTGAGAAGATGGGCAATAAAAAATGCAAGAAGATCACAGAAACCCGGAAGAAAGGAACACTGAAGGAAACTCCATCCTTCTCCTCCTTCTTATATTTTTACACCACCCGAGTGCTAATGTCCCACAGGAAAGCAGGGCCCTGCCATCCAGGTCTGATGATAAAGACAGCCCCTGATGCCTGTTCTTTCCCAAGATTATTTATTGCCTACCAAGAATCTTGTCTCCATGGGATATGAATAGGTCTCCCATGACTTGGCTCCTGGACCCAGCTTTGAAACCTCGTTCATCCATCCCACCAATACATATTTAGTTTCTAACCACACACTCATCAGCACCTCTTTAGGGCTGGAGTGAAGAGTGAATAAGATCTAAAAGTACCTGGCTTTCCAAACCCTGACAGTGGAGCTGGCCACCTAGCTCCCAAGAGCTGACTGCTCAATTTTCAGGCATTTGATGAGCTAGTTTTTGAGCATGGACATTATTAGATAATGCAGAATCAGATAATGTCCCAACCCCTGAGAGGACACCAAAACCTAAAAAAATGCTGAGTGCTACTGCAATAGCATTTCAGAAGCCAAAATGAGATTCAATTTAAAGAACATAACTTGTATAAGGCAGAGGGTGAAAGGAATGATCCAACAGTATGTCACTTATCAGATGTAATAATAATAAAATCATTAGGAAAAGAATAAATCAGGATGCAACTTTGTCGAAACACTGTCAATCATAGGCTGGCCACAGCACAAATCAATAAAATCATTCTGTAAGATTCCACTGGCTAAGTCAAGTTATAATTGAGAGTGAGCATTGTTCATTATTATTTGTAAACTGTGTCTTAAAACTTCTTTATTTCAGTAAAAACAATAATAAGTGCATGTATGCATGTACATTTATATATCTTTGTGTATAAAACACACATTGGTTACATACATACAAACACAGATACACGTGTTCACACACACACATACACACACACACACACACAACTAGATACCCTCACACAGATCAAATATCCCTTATCTGAAATACTTGGAACCAGAAGTGTTTCAAGATTTGGGATTTTTGCATTTTGGGGGTCTTGCAATATTTGCATGGAATTTACTTATTAAACATGTAGAGTTTTAGATTTCGGACTCTGGGATTTGAAATCTGTAAATTCACCATTGAATTGCTCTGCTGCCTCAAGCCTCATTTCCTTGACCTCTGGTTTTCTAACCTGTAAGGAAGCATAAATAAACCGTCTAGCTGCTGGAGTCAAAAAGAAACTGAATAAGCCACAGAGTTGTCACCAATATCCTAACTCTTATTCCCCGAACATGGCTGTTTTTAAAGTACCTGCTCCAAAACAACTTTCCCATGTCTTTTGGATTTAAAGCAACTGTCTTCCTGTCTCCAATCCATTTATTATATAGGAAGAAGTGCAACCCAAAGGACAAGAGGGTTGAAAACTGCTCTGTCCATGTTTCTGTCTGAGTGGGGCTGCTCTGCTCCCCAGAACCTTTCACAGCCCCAGAGCCAGCAGCAGTGCACTGCAAGGCTAATTCACACCTTGCAAGATTACCAAACCTCAGCACCAGAAACCTATTTTCCCATCAACCAGTTCACACAATTCTTACTGAACCCTCCTTTTCTTTTCCCCAGGTGAAACTGAGCACTTCCTATAAAATTCATTTTAAACCATAATTAAATCCTATCCTTTTAGAACTCATCATACACCTTTCTACATGTACTAGAATCAATTAAAATGTGCCATGGAAGAAGTCAGTTCTATATTAAGACTTCCTTCTTTCTTTTTGAAGTCCCAATTTTTAAGCATCATAAAAGAGAACAAGATTTGACCAGACTTACAGGCCAGCTGACCCCATAGTGAGACTGCAAAAGTTGAACATGGGGTCCCTCAGGTTTTCACTTTGAAACTGCAAATATTCCAGGGAAAACAAGTGTGCTTTAGAAAGGTGAGGCTCCCGAGATCAGCCACAGATGCTTGCAGTTTTTTTATCAGAACCACACTCTCTGTAACAAGGGGCAGATCAGGACCTGGGTAACCATTACCCTGGCACACATTTCCCTTTTGCAATAGAAATAAAGTCAACCACATTTTATTCCTACTAGGCTCTTCTCTCCTCTGATTTAGAACTTTTATATA
>NW_026007120.1:0-4336 GCF_001458135.2 Marmota marmota marmota
TAAAAATATTATATATATATATATATATATATATATATATATATATATATATATATTCTCTTTCAAACTAAACAGTTCAATACTGTCCTCAGTGTCTGGAACAATTTATCCAAAACTCCAAAGTTGGACAGGAAATACCAGTCATGCCTCACTCACCTCACATACTAGTAGTATTCATCACATTAGCTTGTGTTCACCAGTCAATTTGTAATATTACCAGCAATCCCTGCATATTCTGAAAGGAAAATACTATCCTCCAATGACAACTCAAACTGAGCTGACAACATCATTTTAGTCTGCATAAAAACAAAGAAAACCTTTTCATATTTACCATGAAGAAGTGAGTTTTGTGAACTTCCTCATTTAGATTTTTGCATCTCTTGAGTCATTTTCCATAACAGATCAATTTCCTTTAGAAGGAAATTGAAAATAAACATAGGCTTTAGTGTTAGGGAAGACAGTCTTGCAGGATTCATCTTTGTGTACCGAAAAAAAAAAAAAAGCAGTGTTTTAGAGTAGAGCAATCTTGAGTTAGAAGAGAGTCAGATTTTCACAAATTAGTCTAAATTAATTTTATTATTTGGGAAGCAAATAATAATGATGATGATAATAATAATAATAATAATAATAATAATAATAATAGTAGTAGTTTGAAGGAATCCTAGATAATGTAGTCCATTTCCTGACAAGGCACTTGTTACATAACCTCACTATGAAAGGGTCCAGCTTGCAATTAAAGAAGCCCGTGTTCCTAGTGCTACCCATCTGATCTACTGCTGCCAGAATTTCACATATTTGGACAATATGTTTATTTTTATTTTCAGTACTGAAGATTGAACCCAAGGTTAAATGTATGGTAGACAAGCATTTACCATGAGAAGTATCCTCAGCCCCCTAAACACACAAACCAAAAAAGAATAATGTCTTGCTAAGTTGCCCAGAGTTGCCTGAAACATGGGATTCTCCTACCTCTATGTGCTGAATAGGTAGGATTATTGGCATGGCCACCATGTCCTGTTATTTAGACAGTGTTTCTAGGGGAACTTTACTTCATGAGCATTCATCTTAGTTATGATCATAGTATCAAACTGGGAAACATTTAAAGTTATTTATATCTTGAAATTTATACCTAAACAGCACTAACTCCATCTGCATGATCATCTGCCCCACTGTCATATGCCCTCATCTTTCTCTCTTATTTGGATGCTTCAGTTTCCAAGTTGCTTCATGACCATCACTCACCCTGTACTCCTCAGCCACCCATTACGCTGGACTATAGCTGTTAAAAACGTGTTTGAGTGATTCAGAACAAGGTGCAAAGAGCAAGTTCTTGTCGACTTCACAGAAGAGCCCCTTTTTGTCCCTGTGTGTCCTGCAGAGCTGCCCCCCACAGCTGCTCTGAGAGTGAGGTGTGGCCTATCTGGCAAGCGAAGCCAGCTTCTTGAGGACAATGTTGGTTTTGAAGTCTACCTTCTCTGCTATTTCTCTACACTTCTGGAAGCACATTGGTGTTTGGGCTTCCTCCCAGCAGAGGCAGAGGCAGGGTCAGCAAAAGGTGTTCTCACAGTCTATGGTAACAGGTTGTAAGAAGTAATTCACGCAAATGGAGCATGTGAGTGCACTCTGGAAGTCTTGTAAGGCCTTTGAATCCACGTTTCTGAAACTGAAAATATAAGGGAAGTGGGTAAGAGGAAAAAGGGAAATAAGAGAGACTTATCCTTCTGCTTGATGAGGAAATAAAAAACATAAAAGAACTTTGGACAGCCCTGCTTGTTCAGTTGAGTTGTGCTTAAAGTTTCTATTAACTTCTATCAATACAATCTAAATATGGAAAATATAGAGAGGCTGGGTTTGTTTTGACACAAATGAACAAGATGAGATGAGCATGATCTTTATTTTAAAAAAGAAACTTTTTTAATCATTTGGATAAGTTCAATATTTGGACAAAGAAGAATGTTTAGGATGATTCCAGACTTACGTACATTAGCTGATCAGTCTGAGTGATCATCTCTCCCTCACTTTGTCTCTCTGACTCCATAACTGTAACAAACATAGAGACAGCTTTTATGCCAAATATCTATTCTCTCTGCCTCTCAACCCATGGATGTGCTTCTGTAAAGACAATTAACATTGAGTTTAATTCATTTGAAGATTGCTTGGTTTAATCACTGTTGTGTTCAACTTCCAACTCCTGAAACTTCAAACAGTTGAATTTATACTTCTAATCTTAATTAAATAATTTCTTTCAAAAAATAAAATGTAAGCTAGGCGTATTGATGCACACCTCTCATCTCAGCTACTTGGGAAGCTGAGGCAAGAGGATTAAAGTTGTGAGGCCAACTGCAACAATTTATTGAGATCATGTCTCAGAATAAAAACTAAGAAAGGGTTGTGATGTAACTCAGTTGTAGAGCAACACTCTGTCCAATCCCTAGTACCAATAAAGAAAGAAATTTTTAAAATTAGAATTTAAGACTAGAGATGTAATCAGTGGTAGAGGACTTACTTGCCCAAAACATGTAAGCTCCTGAGTTTTAGCCCCAGGACTGAAAAGGAAATAAAACAGGTAATTTTTTTCTATTACTTTTCATTACAGAAAATAATTTCTCCCATATTCAGTTCTGACCATCAGAGTACCTTCATATTTTGAGGAGATGTGTATGCATGCTGAAGTAATAATCAGCAATAATTAATCTATTGTTATTTAAAACAAAATCAACTGGAGACCCTAGTGAAATGGTGCATGCCTACCATCCCAACTACTGGGGAGACTAAGTCATAAGGAAACTAATTTCATGGCCAGCCTGGGCACCTTAGTGAGACCATTTCAAAATGGGTTGTAATACAGTGGTAGATTAGCCCTGAGTACAATTCCCAGTACAAAAAAAAAAAAAAAAGAAAAATTAGAGAACCAGCATAAATTAACAATGGTAACAATGGTGCTTTCCTCTCTATACTAGAGTTGAGAGACTTCACTTCAGTTTAGAGATGCAGTTGATAAAGCATGATAAATTCATGTTAATTTCTGGTATTTTTCTGTAGTGATCAATATTTCCACTTGGAAACTTTTGCAATTTGTTTGCACATAGTGGAAAACATTTCAACTATTTTGTGAACTGAAGGTTGTAAAGGGACAACATGTAGGACTTTTACATCAAGGGTTTTACTATCAAAGCTATACATTAAAATTTGAAACCAAGGGTAGTGGCACACATCTATAATCCCAGCTGCTCTGGCAGGTATGGCAGAGGGATCTCAAGATCTGCCTCTGCAAAAGTGAGGTGCTAAGAAACTCAGTAAGACATTCTGTAAAATACTAAATGAGGCTATGTGGTTGACTGCCCTTGAGTTAACTCTCCGGCACCCACCCTCCCCACTAAAAAATTAAATCTATGTGCATGAAGACTATTGCATGCATATAATATACTGAATATTATAAGCAACTTATGACTTACAAAATTGATAAAACTGCAGAAATATTTCATGTAAAACCTGCAAAATCTAATAAAAAACAAGGGAATAGAATGAAAATTACTCATATTACTTATTACAATTGCTCTAGTTATATATATTTTAACCAAGGAAATATAAATAGTTTTACTTGGAAAAAACTCAAGTAGGTTGAAAAGTAAATTTAAAGAATTTTTAGGAGAGAAAGACAGCTTGAAAGTATTTACTCTAAATTCCCAACTCATCAGAGTTAGCTATGAGAGAACTCTGGTGTGGAAGTTTTGGAAAATTTGTCAGTATCACCATGAGCAGTAACTCTCAGGTATGCAAAGCTCAGAAGCTGAGAATTCAAGTCTGCTACTTAGATTACCTTAGAGGTAAAGGCATTCTTCAGACAAGTACTCTTCTTAGATAACTGGGATTCACCTAAGACCATAGCCACTGTTGGTTACCTCTTCTGAAAGTGGTGGGAAGGACTTATAAGATCATACTGATTAGGTTTATGAAGTAGAGTAAAAAATTTTGATGAGGTTTGGGGTCAGATGCAAGAAAGTTTACATGACTTAGGTTTTTTAAAGAGACATTTTAACTAAAACAATTATTTCATTAAATAATACTTTGTTCTACAACAACAACTTCACAATTTTAATAATTTGCTTTTTTCTTCAACTGCTGTTTAAATTTTGAAATCTCTGATTTATTTATACCTCTTTCTTTCTTCTATTTTTTCTTTCTTTTTGTATTTTATTTTATGGTACTGGGAGTTAAACCCAGGGATTCTTTAACAATGTGCTACATTTCCCACTTCCTTCTTTTCTTTTCTTTCCTTCCTTCCTTCCTTCCTTCCTTCCTTCCTTCCTTCCTTCCTTCCTTCCTTCCTTCCTTC
>NW_026007121.1:0-4336 GCF_001458135.2 Marmota marmota marmota
GGGAAATATGCATGCACTGAAATTCCTCCCATAAATATTTTGTCAGATTTGTTTGATACTGCATAGGATTCATCATTTAGCTTGCCCCACAAAGCTCTCCAAGTGTGGGACTTCTAGGATCAATGGTTCTCTAATCTGGTTATGGTTAGTGTTAGGTTTAGGTTTAAGGCTAGGGTTAGATGTAGTGTTAGGGTGAGAGTTAGTTTTGTTCAAATTTCTTTGAAACTCAGAAGGAGTCATCTTTTTCCTAGCCTTAATATGCTCCCCAGGTTTGGGCCTTCTCATTTCAATGGTTCACTATCAGGAGCACTCTATATTTTAAGGTTTAACTTCATAGTGACCTATATAGGTAAATGAAAATGGAGGTTGAAATCAAACTGGGTTGGTGCTAGCTGCTTAATGCTTTAGACACTGAATCAGTTCTCTGAGGGCACCATGTTTGGTCCTCCTAGGTTCAATGGTTCACTGTAAAGAACATTTTACATTTTAAAGTTTCAGTTCATTTTGTCCTATTTTGGTAAATGGAAATGGAGCTGGAAATCAAACAGTTTTGGTGCTAGCTGCTTGAAACTTCACACTCCATCAATTTTCGGAAATCTATGGTTTGTTCTTGTGAAAGTAGGCCTAAGCTGATGCATCTAAAAACAACTTTAGTCTGAAAGTCCTTTAGGAGAAAACAGGGAAATATGCATGTACTGAAATACTCCATCAACTATTTGGTCAGATTTCTTTGATACTGTGCAGCATTTATCCCTTAGCTTTCCCCACTAGGCTGCCTACGTTTGGAATTCTAAGGTCAAAGGTCCCATTAAAAAAAGTTAGGGTTAAGGGAAGGGCTAGGGTTAGAGCTAGTTTTAGGGTTAGAGTTAGTTTAATTCAAAATTCTTTGATGCTTGGAAGGATTTATCTTTTAGCTAGATTTACTCTGTTCCCCAGGTTTAGGCCTTCTCGGTTCACATGTTTGCTGTCAGGAACAGTTTGTATTTAAGATTTCACTTCATTTTGACCTATACGGGTAAGTTAATGAAGGTAAAAATTAAACAGGGTTTGTGCTAGCTGCTTGAAACTTCCACACTCCATCAGTTCTCTGTAGGGACTCTGGTATGTTCCTTGTTAAAGTAGGCCTAAGCTTAAGCATGCAAAAACAACTTTATCTGAGACCCTTTAGGAGTAAACAGGGAAATATGCATGTACTGAAATATCTCCCATTATTATTTGGTCATATTTGTTTGCTGTTGCATAGGATTCATCACTTAGCTTGCCCCACAAGGCTACACAAGTGTGGGAACACTAGAATCACTGGTTTTCTAATCATGTTATGGTTAGGGTTAGGTTTAGGGTTAGGGCTAGGGCTAGAGTTAAATGTAATGTTAGGGTGAGAGTTAGTTTTGTTCAAATTTCTTTGATACTGGACAAGAGTGATCTTTTATCTAGCCTTAGTATGCTCCCAAGGTATGGTCTTCTCAATTAAATGGTTCACTATCATGAACACTTTGTATTTTAAGGTTTCACTTCATTTTGACCTATATGGGTAAATGGAAATGGAGGTTGAAATCAAACAAAAGGCATCCCTTCCCCAAACCTAACAGTAAACCTAATATTAAATGTAGCCCGATTCTTAGGCCTAAGCCTAACACTAATCCTAGGCCTATTCCTACCATTAATTTAGCCCTAACCCTAAACCTAACCCTAGCCCTAATACTAACTCTAACACTTGCCCTAGCCCTATTCCTAGTTCTAACCCTATCCCTTACCATCACCCAAATACTGGCCCTAACCTTAGCTCTACCACTAGCCATAGCCCTAATCCTAGAATTAACCATAACTCTAAATGTACCCCTAAGCCTAAACTCACCCTAACACTAGCAATAACACTAACGCTCATCGTAAAACTACCCTTAAATTTAGCCTTAGCCCTAAAACAAAACCAAGCCATAGTACTAACCCTAAACCTTAACCTAAACCAAATCCCAACCCTACATTTAGCCCTAACCCTACTCAAATTGGAGTCCTATCCCTAACCCTAAAAACCAACCCTGACCCTGACTCTGATATTACCATTAACCCTAGTTTAAAACATCACCCCAAATTTAAAACTATTTATAAAACAAGACTTAGCCCAAAATAACCCTAACACTAGACCTAATTGTAACCCTAGTTCTTACATTGGCTGTATCCCTAACAACAGTTCTAAGGTAACCCAAAACCTGGCCCTAATCAAAGACACAACCCTAGCTTTAACCCTAACTGTAATTCTAAACCTAGCCCTAACCTTTACCCTAAACCTAACCCTACCTTTAATCCTTGCACTAACCCTACATCAAACCCTAAACCTAGCCCTAACCCTAACCATAACCCTAGCCCTAACCCTAGCTGCAACGCTACTCATTACCCTAACCCTAACCCTAAACCTAATGCTAACCCTCAGCCTGACCCTAGCACTATCCATAACCCTAACCTATCTTTTACCATAAACATAACCTCTCCCCTAACCCTAACCATATCATTACCCTAACTCTAACCTTAACCCTAATGCTAACTTGAGCTCTAATCCTAAATCTTAACCTAAACCAAACCCTAACTCTGATCCTGAGCATAATAATACCCCCTCTTCTAAACATGACATTAACCCTTATCTTAGCCCTTATAGTATACCTAGCCATAAATCTATCCCAAACTATCCCTAACCATAACCCTATACCTGACATTACCCCTAGCCCTAATGCTAGCCCTAATCCTAACACAGTCCCTAGCCCTAACCCTAGGCCTAACACTAGCTTTAATCCTAACCCTAAACTTAACCCTATCCCTAACCCTAATTTTAACCCTCACCTTAGCTCTAAACCTAGCTGTAACATCATACCTTACCCTAACCAAAACCCTACCCCTAACACAAGTTCTAACCCTATCCCTAATCATAAGCAAAACCATAATCCTAATGGTAACCCTAGACCTATCCCTAATCCTTAGCCTAATCAAAACCCTAACCCTATTAATAGTCCTAACCCTAGCCCTCATTCTAGCTCTAACCCTATCCCAAACCCCAACCCTAACCCTGAACCTTATTCTGATCATAACAGTAACCCTAGGTCTAAACCTGAACCTAACCCAAGACCAAACCCTAACACTATCCCTAACAGTAACCTTATATCTAAACCTGACCCTACCCCTAGCCCTAGACCTAAACCTAATCCTAAATCTAGCCTTAACTCTAGCCCTAGGCCTAAACAAAAACCTAGCCCTAGCCATAATAATAACCCTTAATCTAACACAAAGACTAACCCTACCCCTAGACATAGACCTAGTCCTAATTCTGGCTTTAACCTTAACTCTAACTCTAACCGGAACACTGACCCTGCATTTAACACTAAGTTGTCTCTAAACCTGACCCTAACCAAAAACCTAACACTAACAGTAGACTTAGCCTTAATGCTAACCCTACAAATATCCCTAATAATAATCCTAACTCTTACATTACCCATAGCCCTAACCCTATGCCTTAACCTAACACAAAACCTAGAGCGAATCCTAGCCCTAAGCGTAATCCTAACTCTAACCCTAGACCTAATCCAACCTCAATCTTAGCCTTAATCTAAACCTTACTTAATGCCTAACCCTTACCCTAAATATATACATAGACCTATTCTTAACTCTAACCATAACCCTAGCCCTAACCCTAAACTTAACCTTATCCCTAAACCTAGCTCTAAATCTACCCATTACTATAACCCTAACCCTAAAACTATTGATAACTCTAGCCTAATAATAAACCTAACCCTAAAACTATTGATAACTCTAACCCTAACCCTAACCATATCCCTAACGTAAAAAAAAAAAAAAAAAAAAACAACCACTAACCCTATACCTAACCGTAAACCTAACACTCAACATAGCCCTAACCCTAGCTCAAACCCTAACACATACCATAAATCTAAACCTAACCATACCTTAACCTTAACCCTAAAACTAAATCTAACCCTAACCCTAATCATAAACCCAAACCTACATCTAACCATATCCATTACCTTGCCCAAACCCTAACCCTATTCCTAGCCCTAATCCTAACCACAACCATAGCCCAAACCATAGCTCTAAATCTATCCATTATCCTAACCATAACCCTAAACATAATGCTAACACTAGCCTTAACCCTAACACTACTTCTATCCCTTGCTCTAATTCTAATCTAAATCCTCAATCTAGCCCTAAAACTTAATCAATCCTTACCCTTAATCTAACCATAAGAAACCCCTAAGCCTAACCCTAACCCTGACCCTAGCTCTATTCCTAAACTTAACCCTAGCTCTAACCCCACCCCTTACCCTAACACTAACCA
>NW_026007122.1:0-4335 GCF_001458135.2 Marmota marmota marmota
TAGGGATGTGTGATCCACTTGACCTGGAGACCCCTACTTAGCCTGCTGACTATGAAGCACAGGCTCTCATGGTTATAAAAGAGGCTTCAAGGGTCTCCAAACCTGTATTGAGTCAGCACAGGACTGTGTGTCTGACCTGGAGACAGGCAGCCCAGAGGGATCCCTGAAGTTCACAGACTTCAGATACAAACTGTGTTAAATGTCTGTTTTTATTATAGAAAAAGTAACAACTTTACAATACTTCCCAGACGAAAACAAGCTGATGCCTGTTGAAGTCATCTGTGATTTTCCTCAACAATATTACAGTCCTCAGCACTGCAGTTATGAACAGACATACTCTGTTCTAGGCTTCACAGTAACACTGAGGTAGATGCTATAATCATCTTACTAACTTCATTAACTTCCATGGATACTCAGACTTGGCCTATTTACTCTGTACTCCACACCTAGGATAATGCCTAGAACACAAAATTTGATCAAGCAAAGTGATTAAAGGACCCCCCAAAATTTTCAGACACATTTACAATTTTAAAAAACTCAGCAAATTATCCCTGGTTGTGTGGTAGCAAAGCATAACTGTACCCAGACCTCAACACCAACATGCAGAGTAGACTCAACTCTAAGATGCTGTTAATGCTGAAATGTGGAGTAACCTCAGCTTAGCCACCACTGAGTGTGCAGGCTAAAGCTCCTGAGTCAACAGATACCTGTCACCAGATAGCTGTCAGGTCAATGTTGATCCAGGATTATTTTCATAGTTTTAACTAATTTGTACATGGGCATGAACTTTAATGCAATTCATATAAAAAAATCCCAATGACAATTCTTCACAGAACTAGAAAAAGCAGTCATGAAATTCATTTGGAAAAGTAAGAGACCCAGAATAGCCAAAGCAATCCTTAGCAAGATGAGTGAAGTAGGACACATCATAATAGTATAGCTTAAACTGTACTACAGAGTCACAATAACAACAACAGCATTGTATCAGCACCAAAACAGATGTGTAGACACATGAATGGTACAGAATAGAAGACACAGAGACAAACTCACAAAAACACAGTTATCTCATACTAGACAAAGGCACGGAAAAACATACATTGGAGAAAAGAAAGCCTATTCAACAAATGATGCAGGGAAAATTGGAAAGCTACATATAACAAAAAGAAAGTAAATCCCTCTCACTCTGAAAAAAACTCAACTCAAAATGGATCAAAGACTTGGGCACTAGAACATACCTCCTGTGCCTAATAGAAGAAAAAGTAAGCCAAAATCTTCACGATGTCAGCCTAACATCTAACAGCCTTAATGAGAATCCTACATTCCAAAATGTAATTCAAGAATCAATAAACCAGATGGATTCAAACTAAAAAGCATCTTCTCAGCAAAGGAAACAATCAATAATGTGAAAAGAGAGCCTACAGAATGGGAGAAAATCTTCACCACATGCACCTCAGATAGAGCGCTAATCTCCAGGATATATGCAGAACTCAAAAAAATCAAAGAACCAAATCAATAAATGGGCTATGGAACTGAACAGACACTTCACAGAAGAAGCAACAAATACATGAAATAATGTTCAACATTTAGCCATTAGAGGAAAGCAAATCAAAACTACTCCAAGATTTCGTCTCACCCCAGACACAAACATGATTATCAAGAATACAATTACCAAATAACAATAAATGTTGGCAAAGATGTGAGGAAATGGTGCATGCACACATTGCTGGTGGGAATGAAAATTGGTGCAAACATTATGGAAAGCAGTATGGAGATTCCTCAGAAAACCTGAAATGGAACCAACATTTGACACACCCATCCCTTTCCTCATTTTATACCCAAAGGACTTAAAATCAGCATATTACAATGAAACAGCCACATTATGTTTACAGCAGATCACCTCATAACAGCTAAACTATGGAGCTAACCTAGGTGACTTTCAACAGATAAATGGATAAAGAAAACGAAATGTGGTGTGTATGAGTATATAATATATATATACACACACACACACACACACATATACATACACACAAAAAAATTTTACACACAT
This sequence comes from Marmota marmota marmota, assembly GCF_001458135.2. Classification (NCBI taxonomy): domain Eukaryota; kingdom Metazoa; phylum Chordata; class Mammalia; order Rodentia; family Sciuridae; genus Marmota; species Marmota marmota. The sequence goes on from NW_026007122.1 coordinate 2,051, forward strand.
ACATATATATATATGATAGAATACAACTCAGCCTTAAAGAAGAATGAAATTATGGCATTTGCTGGTAAATGGATGGAGCTTATCATTCTGATAAGCCAATCCCCAAAAAACAAAGGTTGAAAGTGTTTTCTGATATGCTTATGCTAATCACAGTAAGGGGGCGGGTGGCGGGTATGGAAGAATACATTTGCTTTAGATTGAATAGAGGAGTGAAGAGAGGGGAAGGAGTATAATGAGTAAAATGGATAGTAGAATGAATAACACATAATCATCCAAAGTAATATACAATTACATGACTGGTGTGATGCTACATTCTGCACAACCAGAAGCATGAGAAATCATATTACATTTATGTATGATATGTCAAAGTGCGTTCTATGGTCATGTAGAATTAGAACAAGTTTTTTTAATAAGTAGATTAAAGAAAACATACCAATTTGCAAGAAAAACAATATGATTACAATATCTGCCCATAAATGGATCCACCTAGAGACAATCATGATAACTGAAGCTAAGCCAGTTTTCAAAAAACAAAGACAAATGTTTTATCTGATATGTGGAAGCGAACCCACAACAGGAGGGGTGATGGGAACAGAAGTGCAGTAGATTAGACAATGGGGAATGGAGGGAAAGGAGGGGGCATAAGCAAAGGAAAGTTAGTGGAAAGACTCTAACGCAGCTTTCCCATGTATATACATGGAAACAACACAGTGAATCCCACCACCATAGATAGCCTAAGAATGCAACTCTAAAGAGATAAGGTACAATTATACAAATATGGACTGTATCAAAATGAATTTTATGGGCCAGGGTTTTGGCTCAGTAATAGAGCAATTGCCTAGCATGTGTGAGGCACTGGGTTTAATTCTCAGTAGTGCATATAAATAAAATGAAATAAATGGTCCATTAATAACTTTAAAAATTTTTAAAAAACGGATTTTATAACTAAAGCAACCAATAAATGAAAATTAATGAAATGAAACATTTCCTAGGTTCCTTTAAACATTTCTATAGCACTGAAATCAACTTCAAATGAATGGGGAAAAAAAAAAAAAGCTTTTAAGAGTGGGTTTAGTCTCTCCCACTTTTCTGCCAAATGATGACACAGCTATTGAGACAGACTTTTCCCGCTTCTGACCTCCAGAACTATGGGAAATAATTTTCTATTCTTTATGAATCTCATAATTTTCACTACTAGAAATTAAAATTAACAAATTTCAATACTTAGACGCTAATTATCTAACACATAACAATACCTTTGAAACCGGAGTTTTAAGAGCAACCTCCATGGCTTCTACTGGCAGGTAGGAGACTGCCAGCACGGGGCGGGGAGTCCTCTGCAGCAGAGAGGAGTCCTAGCTCCTCGTGGCGGGCCATTCCATCTAGCTTTGCAGCAGACCTGAGCAGATCCTCAACCATTTATTCTTCTTTCTGCAGTCTCTTTCGTCAAAGAATCATCTCTGGGAACCAAAGCAGGCTGGAATGTCGGTGGAACTCGGCGGAAGTCCAGCTGAACTCAGGCGAAACTCGGGTGAAACTCCAGAAACTCCAGCGAACTCCAGCGAACTCCAGCGAACTCCAGCTCAGCAACCTTGAGGACCTTGGCAGCTTCTCCTCCTCAGAACAGCCTCCAAGGGGTTTATATAGCACTTGGTCCAATGCTATTGGTCCAAACTTATGCTAATTAGGACTTGAAAGAAGTACCAATGCTATTGGCCCAAAGTTATGATAATTGGGTTGGACACACACGAATGCCATTGGTCAGTCTCTTTTTAACATTCATAGTAGATTCATTCATAAAAACAGCCCCGAATTCCCACGCTGACAATGAATGAATGGGGTGGGAAGTGGCTCAATGGCAAAGCTGTAAAGCACTTGCCTCACATTCCCAAAGCCATGGGTTTGATCCCCATTCCAAAAAGAAAAAGGAAAAACAAATTACAGATACATGAACGACAGCAAAAAGGAAATAAACAAACTTTATTAATACATAAATCCTTATTCATTCAAAACCATACCTGCTCTGCATTCTGCAGGATCTCTTATGACCACTTATCCTTTACCTCTTCAAAACAATTTGTCCCAAAAGTTGAGAGTCAAGGACGATGTCTTAAGTATCTCTCTTCTGCACCTATGCCAGAGGTGACATGGATGTGTGGAATGTAATCCTGCTGAGGATCAAGGTCTCATTTGGGGCCAGCTTGAGAAGAATTGCAGGTGATATCACATAATAGCTACTTGTTAAAATTCAAATGCATTCATGAACAAACGATATAGAACCGAAA
>NW_026007123.1:0-4334 GCF_001458135.2 Marmota marmota marmota
AAAAAAAAAAAAAAAAAAAGAAAGAAAATCAAGGCATAATGATATTAAGTGAGCTACCTAATGCTATACAGCTCATTAATGGTAGATATAGAATTTGAACTTGAGTAGTAAGAATCCAATTCTTTAATCAGTATTTTATATTATATGTATATAGTATGGCCCTTTAACAGCCAAATTATGGACACTTAAAGCATTTCAGAACTTTCAAGATATAAGGACAATAGGTCGCCTAATTTGCCAACCTAACTGAAACTGACTATAACAAAGGCATTATTTCACCCTTTATTCTGCAAAGGACAAACTTAAACATCTCCATCAATCAAACTATGCTGGAGAAACAGAGCTGAGAGAGAAAGAGCTAAGTCTAGAATCTGCTCCAGACCCCAAATCAGAAAAGGCAGGTTAAGCTTTGTAAAGATAGTGCTTTCTTCACATGGTTTCAATGAAGAGGTCTGGGTCTTTAGGATAGCCAGTTAAAAGACCTTCCTAACCTTATGATTCTCATACACAGTATGAGAAAAAGATCCTTATGAAACTTAAATTCTAGATGGACTTTAAGTTACAGCAATGAATAAGTTGAGTATATGGGAGAAGACCCAAGTTGATTTATTACAAATTTCTGGAATCATACAAGAAAACTGACTTCTTAAAATCTTACTTATAAAATGCTATGAGTAAGAGAGTGGAGAGTTTGTTATAAGTTAAATAGAAAAAAATCTCACCTTTCATCATTTTTTTTCTTTTAGTCTGTAGTAGCATTTTTCAAATTAGTTGAAAATGAATTGACTAATTCAGGATTTGACTCTGTACATTTTGATTTTGCTCTTTGTGTAACAGAGTTCTGATAGAGTAAGAATTTAGGATTTCTTTGATTCCTAAAACCTCAACCTAAAAACCAAGCTCTACCACTTTATTACTGTACGAGAATAAACTTACACGTTAGCCTGATTCAGACCTTGTGGAATGAAAACTGACAAAAGGCAGCTTTTGCAGAGACCTATGCATTCTCTAAGAATTGTCCTGCCAAATGGGACAAGAAACCACAACCATGCCATTTAGACTTTCTCTTCACCCCTCTATCACTACATACACACACTCGCAAATACCTACACCCATGTTCCTTTATGCCCTCGACATTTTTTATGTTTAATCTGTTTGGAGAACTCCTGTTTTTATATATTGTCATATGGCTACATGAGGGAGGTCATATGGGACAGTGGTTGGGTGCAATCACATTGAGATCATAAGATCAGAGAAAGCTGAGTTCAGATCTCAGCTCAGACCTTTATTAGCTTTGTGACCCAAGGTGATTCCATCTTCATATCAGAAAAAAATATAGGTAATATCAGTGATTAAATTATAGGAATATCATGTGGTTTGAGTGAGATAATGATCTTTTTTAAAATTTATTTTTTAGTTGTAGTTGGACAAAACACTTTTATTTCACTTGTTTATTTTTATATGTGGTGATGAGGACCGAACGCAGGGTTTCACATGTGCGAGGCGAGCGCTCTACTGCTGAGCCACAACCCCAGCCAGAGATAATGATCTTAAAACACTTTGAATGGTATCTGGTATATGGAAAGTATGTAATAAGTGGTCACCATTATTACTACCCATTTTTTAATCATGAATCTATTCTTTTTGTTTGAAAATTTCTGCTAATGTAAGACTCCCAGTTACAATTTTTCAATGGCAAATTTTATTTACATCTCCTGTCTTGTATCATTTTCTTTTTCCTATATTAATTATAATAAAGTTTTTTTCCTAAATGAATTTGTAGTGGGTTTTTAGTTCTGACACATGCAAGAAAACACAAATTGATATTTTAAGTCAATTAAATGACAAATTTAGGACAGGTTTCTTTATGTAGTGTCTATCTTTTGCTGTGAAATCTCCTGGGAAAACCCTGGAAAACAGTCATCAAAGTGTGTCTTGGCAGCAACACAATGGCTTTAAGGCTTTCACCACAAACATCTGGGAACAAGCTTCCATAGAATCTAAACAAAGAGAATGATAGTAATATTGCCAGGATAATGGCTATAGGCAAGATAAGTGCTATTTTCATGTGTATACCTGGTTGAAATTAAAAGAATATATTTACTTGCCAGATATCCTTACCTCATTAAAGCTCCAACAGGCCAAACTTTGTGAACTTCCTGAGGAAAGAAACAGTAGGAGAAAAGGCCTATAAGAGAAGGATTTAGTATGCTTAATGAATATTGAAGTCTGTTGAAGGCACACAGGACCTAAGCTACTTTTTATGATACCTGGAAGCCTTAGATAATGATTTTCTAAGAGATTTATTCATAAACAATGGCTGCCTAAATTGTGTGATAGGTTGACAGAGGGAGAAGAAAAGTCTCTTAATGAAAAAAACAAATTCTTCCACTGGCCAGACAAGGCACTAGAAATGCAAATGTTATTAAGTCTGAAGTAAAGGTAAGTGCCAGAGAGAAACAATTTGCAGTAGTGCATTTATTAGGTTAATATTTGTTTAATAATACAAGAATATGGAACTGCTGGTTTAGTAGTAAGAATAGGGAAAGATAAATTTAAGCTTTGAATGAGGAAATAGGCAGAGAGAATGGAGTCCCTATGAAGATGGTCCTAGAAGCCAGGACATTGGATTTGAAGTTTGGGAAACAATCAAATTGAAAGGCACAGTCTAGGAAGGATATTAAAAATAAACTCACAATTTTATGAAATATTGGCCTTTATGACCTTGTCTAGAACTTGTCATTCTGAAATAAAATGCCACATCTCACTTCCTAGTGACAGTAACATAATTGGGTCAGGGTCTTAGGTTAAACTTATAAAGAAACTTTTAAGAAGTTACATCATTCCTTCAAATAAATTCAACTTGTAATTTCCACACTCTTCACACTCTATCCTATCTGTCTTCCTCAATCACTGCCACTCTCACTCCACTCTCAAGTTCACATTGAATGCCCAATAGATTATCCCCTTCCTGGACTTATTTTCCCCTCCTATGCAGTCTATGGATATCCTCCTATATCATCAGTATGTGCAAGAGCACCCTACATTCATTATTTTTGACCTGGGAAAAATCCAAGTAACCTTATTTTCATTCTTGTCCCCAGGCTATGAAATATTCTAGAAGTCCTAAGCTACAGAGAAAAGTAACATTAGGTCCCATGTTCTCAGAAATTCAAACTGCAAATGACTGGTATTTAAAACATATAGTCCAAGCCCTTCAACATTGAAGATTTAACCACTCACACATGCTTTGGGCAGGACTGAAAACATATAACTTCCTGGAGCACAAACTGGTGATAATGTACAAATTTTAAATGTGTATACCTTACGACTCACAAACCTCATTTCTAGAAATCTATCATATGTGAATTCTCACACAAATGTATATGATTATTACTCCTAGTATTGTTTGTTACATGGACAAATCTGATATACTTTAAAAGGACATGAATAACAGATATTTTAGTTAAACAAATTGTCATACATTCATAAAATGGAGCATTAGGTAGCCATCTAACATAATAGGGTATACATTGTCAATGAAAATATTTATTGTCAAGTAAGCACTATCTTATCATTGAAAAGAAAGTAAGATATAAAATATGTGCAATATCATCTATATTTGCAAAATAAAAATGTGCATGAACTTAATTTTATTCATCTAATAATATGTATGAAAAGATAAACTCTAAACCTTTAATGCAGATTACCTCTAGAGGTGTACGTGGAAGAAAATGGGGTGGGGTAAGTTCATCTTTTTATGGAAATAATTCAGTTTTATTTGATTTTTTTAGTAAGCATGGATTTTTTTATAAGTAAAAAAATATAGGATTTACCGGTGCAGTTTTGCACACCTATAATCCCAACTGCTCAGGAGGCTGAGGCAGTAGGATCACAATTCCAAAGCCAGCCTCAGCCTCAGCAACTTAGTAAACCCCTAAGCAACTTAGCAAGACCCTGTCTCTAAATAAAATATAAAAAATGGTCTGGGGATGTGTCTCCATGGTTAAGGACCCTGGGTTCAATCCTTGGTACCAAAAAAAGCGGGGGCGGATTTTAAAAAGTTAAAGCCACGAACTCAACATTGATCTGAGTACTAGAAGATAGGGGTAAGAGCTCATGAGCTTATATTTAAGAAAGTTAGGGGGGCTGGGGATGTGGCTCAAGCGGTAACGCGCTTGCCTGGCATGAGCCGGGCGCTGGGTTCGATCTTCAGCACCACGTAAAAATAAAATAAAGATGTTGTGGCCACCAAAAACTAAAAAATAAATATTAAAAAATTCTCTCTCTCTCTCACTCTCTCTCTCTCTCTCTCTCTCTCTCTCTCTCTCTCT
>NW_026007124.1:0-4334 GCF_001458135.2 Marmota marmota marmota
TATATTTAGTTATTTCAAATTGAGTGCCAAAGATTCTAAATGATGCCCTTTTCCACCACAGAGGATATACAACTGATCTTGGCAGGCAAACAGACTCGAGAGATCACCATAATTTATTCAGGTATTCAGCACATTCAAAATTAGACCATTATCATTTGAAGAGGTGGTTTCTTACTAGTATATTCTCACTTTACAGATTAGTTGTTTAGTGTCCCAATTAAAAATGTCAGGTTTTTATCAGGGCACCTCCTACCTAGAGAGCCCTGCACTCTACATTTTTGTCCCCCAGTGTCCAGAGATTCTACAGTTTCTGCTTAACTCTCACACTATACGCCAGCATTTTAACTTGTTTCTCAGTTACCACTTTTTATTCAGAAAATGCCTCAAGGGGAAAACTTGTGCCAAATATCGGACTTATTTTTGAGTGTTTCTTTACATATTTTTGCTATCTTGATATCTCTCTAATATCAATTTGAAAAATTTATTCCAACTACAGTTGTTCCAAGTGGAAGAATTGGTTGAAAACAAACTATTTTGCCATTACTGAAAACTGATCTCAGGGTGGCTTATTCTTAAGTGTTAGATGACTGTAAAATATTATTCTGTTCAGAGAGGCCTTTTTCCACTATGGATAAACCAACTTCTCCCACCCGCTCTGTCCTTTGCTCTCCTTCATACTTCCTTACATATTCCCCTTATATATTTATCACAATTTGAAATTATTGTTGGGTGATTTGTGCATTCATTAATTATTTCTTTTAAAAAATCTATTTCTCCAACCCAAATATATAAGTTTCATGTAAGAAGGACATGACTCCCTTATTACAAGAACACAATGCCCAGCACTTGTGTAAAACACTCAATCATTGTTATTTTTGAGTGATTAAATGAATGAATGAATTGATTGACAATGAACCAGGAGAGTCAAGAGGTACTTTTCAGAAAAATGCAAATAAATACAAAGCTAAAAAAAAAGCGTAAGTAAAGTATTATTGTAGTGAACATTTTATCCTATGCTTTTGTTACAAATGCAAAGAGCAAGAGTGTTTTTCCTATTGGGTTTAATAAAATTTAGAGAACTCATATCTGGATTATGTGACAGATTGTCAATCATGTCAATCATTTAAGAAGTGTTTTCTGAGTGACTATTGTACTCTGTGCTAACAAGATCCTTTCTCTGCAAATTGTAAGAAGCCATGGGAGCATTCGAAAATAAGCACCCCTTCAAATTTTTTCTTTATTTAAATTAGTAGGTATTATGGCTACAACTATTTGTTTCTTCAGTTTACTCTACAATTACTACTACTATCATTGCAAGTTAATTTTATCCTTCTAGTATTTATTTTCTTAACTTTTTAATTTTAGACCTTTTAAAGTGATCTTTAGATAATACAATTATATATAATCCTTGCCTTGTGTTTCAAATTAACATTAATGTTTTCTTTTAAATATTCTCTTTCTCCATCTGGAGTATAAGTTCTATGTAAGAAAGACATGACTCCCTTGATTATTAGTACAACCTAAGGCTTAATTTTATGTCTAAAATACTCAAAAAGTGGAATGGTGCACAAACAGTACACATTTAGTAAAAAAATGTACTTTGAATTTTGAATTTTGATCTTTTCCTGGACTAACCATGTGCAGCATGATACTCTCTCGGTGCTGGGCAATATCACAAATCAGCAGCTGTCAGTCATGTGACCCATGAATGTAAGCAACTGATACTCTATGTACTGTGTTGTTCAGGTATGAGGTTCAGTAGGTTAGATCTATTAACTAGATTTTTTACTTAAGACATTTTCAGTTTATGATGGATTATCAGGATGTAACCCAATCCTAAGATAAGGAGCATCTGTATTTTTATTTATGTTCTTTTCATAAACCTCTTCTATTACCTGAATTATATTGTGTGTATGTGCGTATGTGTGTGTGTGCAGGGATAAGGAAAGGGCTAGAGATAATCAAATGATGGTGGAAACTCGGAAATATATTATTAAGGAATTCACTTTTTAAAAGGTGGGTATTCAATCTCCCTGAATCTTGGAACCATGCTTAAGAAGACAAGGGCATTTTAATGGAAGTTTTTTTTTTCCATGTTTCCTAATATTCAGGGGAAAATATGCCCTGCAGCTAACCTGAAACTTTGTTTGTGTGTGAAAATCATGAAGAGTCAATTGTTTGAAGCTGCTTATAAGACTCACTTCAGGATGGACTGTGGCAACTGATGATAAAGCTTTGTAGATATATGCCAGGTCAGTAAACCTCTTGACACCAAAACAGGAGACCATAAAGTAAAGACACAGGTACAGTAACTCTTCTCAGATACTGCTGCAGTCCGGCTGCAGCAAAATAACCTGGGGGGTGGGGGGGTGACGAGCAACTTGTGTAGATTGATACAGCAGGAGTGGAAGCCGTTTATTGTAGGACAACAGAGGTATTTATACATTCCACACAGCTTATCTTAATTAACATAAACTAGATACAGCAGTCAACCAATAAGGAATCTCCACACTTAATGGCTCGCTGGCATTACTTCACAAACCACTCCCTCTGGCAAAATGCCAGGCTCCATCCAGACTTGTTTACAGACTCTAACAAGATACTATGCTCTAGACAGGTCTTTCAGAAAGGAACTGTTTTACTTACTTTTCCAGAAGAGTTAGCTCTTTCCTACTGCATCTCAATGGGTAATACAAAGACAAGATGCTGAAACAAATCTAGTATTACTAAATATTATTGGAAGGCAGATGATGGTAGTAAAAGACATAAAACGTGGTCTTTCCTTCATTCTCTTCTAATCAGAAAATTCAGCCTTTAAACTACTAAAGACAAAGTTTGAGCTAATGGTTGAACATAGGATGAAAATCAAGATTCAAGAAAATAATAAATGGGCACCATGATCTTGGTTGAACCGTACATATTTCTTGTGTGGCTGGTACAATGTGCTTAATAATGCAAATGCAGTGCCTTTGGATTTGAAGTTTCCTTCTCTCTACCAATACCACCTCAGCAATGGCCTATATTTTACACAAAATATAAGTTCCCAGTCTCTATAGACATTTCAGTTTGTATCTTCAATTTTAAAATGTATATATTGAGATTTTTAGAATAAAGTAATTTATATTGTAAATGAAAAGTGTAAGTTTGTAACTCATTCAAGGATATGCAGTAATGATCATTTTAACTTTTATTTCAAAAGTAATATTAAATCCATTTTATCACTTTAATGTAAGAATTGCTGGAAACATACAATCTAAAATTAGAACTCTTGAAATACATTTCATATTATGCTATTGAATTGTCCAATGCTCCCTCAAATCATAAAGGTATACATTGCTATAATTTTCATTCTAATTTATCTTTACAAAAATATTACTATCTGTAAAATAAGAATAATAAGTAGCCACAATAGCCAAGTAAGATACAATAAGTATTTGTGCCCAGTAATCTGTGAGTTGAGAGAGTCATTCTGCTGCTTTAAACTGGGTTCAGTGGGGGTTAACCATGTGTCTGCTGGTAAGTTAGGCAGGAAAAGCCTGGTCTAAGGCAATCAGAGTTGGGACAACTGGTCTCTCCTACTGCAATAAACTGATAAATGGAAGCAGGATCTCAAAAGAGAAAGCAGAAAAGTACAAGTCTTCTCAAGGTCTAGGTTCAGAGATGATGCAATCACAAATGAATTGACCAGATTAAGCCCCAAGGCCAGTGCAGATACAGGGGTTGGAGGAATGAACTCCACTCTTGATGGAAATAACACTGCAGAAGATACAACTACTGGGAGGGGTAGAAAATTCAGGCTATTTTTACATCTACTTACCACAGTAGCATTTTTTCAATATACCTCCAGATCCTTAGAAATAATTAATGTCCTCCACAAGTTTCTTAGGAAAGCTCTGATCTAAGAGCATAGAATTTTTATGTTGCCCTAGGGTCTAAAGACTCATGTTATATGAATATGTTTAAACTTTTCATTACTTTGTATCTCAGATAATGTAAAGACTGAGAGGACAAAGAAAACCAAAATAATTTAGTGGCAGAACCAGAAATAGCTATTCCTCAGCACCCACTGTGATCCTCCTTAGAAGTTGTTGGTATCTTTTTTTTATTATTAAGGTTACAGGAAACATTTCATGAGAAATACTTTTAGTAAGTATGGTAATTCTGTCATCACACTACTCAATTACTAAATCCAATGTAATAACAAAGACTTAATCTTAACACTGAACATTGTTATTTAATTGACAATTTTGAGATAATTGCCCCCACAATAAACTAGATGGGCTTATTTCTCAGACAGAGAAATGTGTGTGTGTGTGTGTGTGTGTGTGTGTGTG
>NW_026007125.1:0-4333 GCF_001458135.2 Marmota marmota marmota
AAGGGAGAGAGAGAGAGAGAGAGAGAGAGAGAGAGAGAGAGAGAGAGACAGACCCAAGTGCTTATATCAGAGGCTGGAAAGGCACATTTGGCCTGCAGGGCTGTAAGTGCTGTTTCATTGGAACACAGCACACCCATTCACCCATTTGTTCACTTTTGGTGTGTTGTATCACTACAAAAGTAGGGTTGAGTAGTTGTGAAGGAGATGGTATGGTGTCTAAAGACAGATGTATTTATTACTTGGTTCTTTACACAGTTGCCTACTCCTGGTCTATATCTTCCTTAAACTTTTTGTTTTAAAAAGGCTTCATCAGATGAACAAGGATTTAAAAATGTGAACATTTAATGGTGCCCTTCTACATCCCCTCATCACCCTGCTCCACTCTGTTATGGGCCCCAGGATGCTGGCCTATGCAGAGTTTCTTTGATTCAGGTTTGGGTTTGAGCTGTGGAAAGGCAGAGGGAAAGAGAGGGCTGGTGAGGAGGCAGCTCCTTTCCTCAGGGTATTTGGGCTGGCTGCCTCTCTTGACCAAAGGCCCTCCTCACAGCATTCAGCCCCCTTCCCCTTTCTTTGCTGTATAACTAGCTGTGGGGTACTGCACTTTCCTTTGTGCCCTGTTCGTGTGTTTACAAATAATATCTTCATTAAAATCTCCTAAAATTGCTTGATTTGAGTGGGCCATTTCTTCCCTACAAGAACCCTGATGACAAAATAACAAACTAAAAACATACAAAAGGAGCAGGACTTAAATAACTTCCAACTGTAACAAGTATGTCCAAGCCACAGTGCATCAGCTCAGGATGCCTAGAACCTGCTTGCTGTCTGTGAACTATGGACCAGTAGCATGGACATCACCTGGAGCTCCTAGGAAATGCAGAAACAGACCCCATCCCAACCATAGGAATCATAATCTGCATTTTAACCACAGCCCCAGGTAAATCCTTAGAACAAACACCATTCATTCCTCTTTTTCCCACAGTGAGATGTGGGAACACCTTTTTTTCACCCTCGCCAAATGTCTTGATTTAATATCATCCTGGGAAAGGTGACGGGGACTCTAGGAAAATCTCTTTACTGGGCAGTTGACAGTGATACCATTCCCACTGGGCAGTCCTAGGGCAGATGTGGTGAAGTGGCCACTTGCATAAGGACCAGGAGATCTTCAGGCAAGGACTCTGCCTGAAGGACTCCTTCTCAAACCCACATTATCTCTCTGCTTAAAACTCCTGTTCTCTCTTTTTAAATTCTGAATTCTACTCAGGAAGTATCTCTATTGTCAGGGGCTAGAAGGAAATTCTCCTTCAAAGAATAGCCTGACAGCCCCCTGGGAGACATCCTGCAGCTACCTATCTCCCTGGAACATCCTGCGGTTATCAGGATCATCAGATATCTTGCAGCTGGCAGTTTTACCACCCACATCCAGCAATTGCTGATTAGAGAGCTTCTCTATCCCCAGCATATAAATACCCCTGTGTGAACAATAAAAATTTGCAGCTTGATCAGAACTCCTGTCTTGCTGTCATCCTTCATGTCTCTTGTCCCTTCATTCCTCCCCACCTAGGTTCGCGGCCCTCGTTGATGTGTCCTGCCGGTCAGGACACTCTATTACCCAGAATTTAAGCTACAGAGAGCCTGATTCTTCTCTGGTATCTAAAAAACCAGGAAGACTCAAACAAAATACAAACTTTCTAGTCATACCTACTTTCTGCTCTTTGGGGATGGGGGACCATTTTTGCCATTTTCTAGGGTATTTTTGTCTGGAGGTCTACCTTACAATCCTGGATGATAAGCAAAGGAAGGCAGCAAAGCAGCAAAGGACTGCTAACACAGGTAGTTTTCCATAAAAACACGTGGCATTCCAGGCCTTGGAGATCCCTCTCCAAACTTCTTCACTTCCACTATGAATTGGAGGATTTTCTGGCTTTACTTTCTTGCTCAAGGAAATTGTCAGATTTCTGTTGGTCAAGAATTACCTACAAACAAAGACCTGCTCAGTGACGAGATCTCTGGGTAAGGAGTAACTGTAAAAGCCACTGGATTTTATTGGGTGACCTAGTGAAATAAACAACAACAACAACAACAACAACAAAAACAGCTGGGTGGATCTGTTGTTGATCATATATCATGGTTTGGAAGAAAACTCAACTCTGATGGTCTAACTGCAACAACTCTTTCTTTTCCTAAAATGGAATTATAGAATCTTACAATGAAGAAACACAGTTTACTTCATTTCTTATTTTAGCACTGAGGATTACTAGCGAGGCCTAGGGATGATATGCAGCTCTTGGCTATTGATAAAAACGAGCAGTTTTTGTACTTGTAATTATTTCACAAATGCATTCAGGACTCCCATAGACTAATACAATCAGCACCTAGAGAAGCACAGTGTCTGATGCAGGGTGGCTGGGTTCTCACCGGCAGCCCTGTGATTTTGGTAGTGCTGAAAGAGTTGCCCCATTCAGCTCAACCCATCTTTCCCATCAAATATAGCTGCCAGTTCCCTGCAGATAATGCTGAAGGGAAGTTGTGTGAGGGGTCTAAGAGAGCTCAGATAGACTGATTGAAAACAATTGAAGTACAGATTTGTCACAGTTTTTGTCATCTGAGAAGGGAATCTTATGACTTTGGTTGGAGAAAATATATTTTCCAGTTTGATTGAGCTCAATTTTCTAGAGTTGCAGCCACAAGCTGTGTTTCAATCTGGTATGTTATTGCCTCACATCCAGAGGTGAGTGGACAAGCCCAGAGAAAATCATTTTTTATTTTTTACTGGTCATACAGAAAATAGCAATGCTGAAGTTACCCAGGGAATGATACAGTGATTGGGTCTTTACCATTCCTGGCCTGTGCCTACTCCATTCTCAAAGCACATCTAGGGGACTTGTGAAGGAAATACTGAAAGTTGTCCTCAAATATTTTGAAAATTATGTTTGTTGCAGGCAGAAGAGAAACAGTATTGGCAAGACAAGAAATTTGGGGATTTTTAAGACAACCAACCAATTTCTCTAAGAATGGAAGCTTGATCTAGCCACCTTTATCCATCTGAAATGAACTGGATCAACTTCTTGCCAAGGCTGGGAAATGATTTTAGAAACTTCCCAGACATATCTTTTAACAGATTTTAACAGATTTTGTGGGACCTCCATCCACATCTCCTTAGCCTACTTTGATAGAGTCAGTGATGTGATAGATGATTGCATGTGAGCTGAGATTCTCTTTGTGACCTCTTCTGCTTAAGCTTACACTATGTATCTCTCCATTTCTCATTCAGGACTTCTCTAATGGTATAACCCAGAAATGGGGGTTGGGGAATTATTACCCTGAGAAGCAGTCTTCAACAACAAGGGATAGGAAATAGAGGATGAATGACCTCTGGAGGTGGTAATTCTGGAGGCATTCTGTATGTTTCTCAGGAGGTTCCAACAGAACCGAGTCCCTTTTACTAGCAGAGATGGCTCTGACAGTGCACCTTATGTTGGTTTACCTACCTTTCTCTTGCTCTATAGGATCCCATGTTCCTGCTTCCTAAAATTACCACCTAAATGAATCACCCAATCCTAAATTCTTTTCTCAGGCCCTGCTTTTGGAAAAACTCAGTGTGACTGTATATTTAATTTGAAACACTTAACCATCATTTATACTTTCTTAGAAAGTAGGGGGTAAACTGTCCCATTTACTATTCAGAGATACACCTATCTCCAGATACATTTTTTTTTAATTCCAAAAGAGGTTTGATTTCTTTTACAGGGCAATGAGCACTAAATTATTCTGATTACAAAATTTCCTGGCATTTATTCAGTCTCTACTATATACCAGGTTGCATAAAGTGGTTTGGGGAATACAAAGAAGTTTACATGTTATATATAAATATAAATATAAGACATAAGAATGAAGTAATAAAGATAAACATGAATGATTTGTGGGGGATAGCTGTTTAGCTGGTTTTTTTTTTTTTTGCTTGACTTGCATTTATTCTGGTAATAGCCCTTTTATTTTTTTTTTGCAGAAACTTTCCCTGGCCCATGGTTTATTCTGTGTTTCAGCTTGGCTGATTCCATCCCTGACTCCTAGTGTTGGGATATGACCCATGAATGGCTAATTAGCTTGCTCTACCTCCTGGTTAGATGGTTATTGACTCACAGATATCCATGTGATTCAGAATGTCCAATTATATTCAGTCGTCAGATTTTTGTTGGGATTTTTATTAATGCATGTCCCCCGCCAAATGGAGTTGCTAAACTGATAGAAATTTAACCTTGAAGCTGCTGGTGTTATTTTTCCACCCTTCCCATAATGTTAGTCAGCTAAATGTGAAAGCAGCTTGAGGAGTTGC
>NW_026007126.1:0-4332 GCF_001458135.2 Marmota marmota marmota
TGCCTTCAGGAGACTCATATGATAGGAAAAGACATACACAGGCTGAAGGTGAAAGGTTGGGAAAAATCATACCACTCACATGGTCCTTGGAAGCAAGCAGGAGTGGCCATACTTATATCGAATAAAATCAACTTCAAACCTAAGTTAATCAAAAGGGATTAAGAAGGACACTATATCCTGTTAAAAGGAACCATTCACCAACAAGACATAACAATTATCAATATGTATGCACCAAATAATGGTGCTGCAACGTTCATAAAACAAACTCTCCTCAAGTTCAAGAATCAAATAGACCACAACACAAAAATTATGGGTGACTTCAACACACTGCTCTCACCATTGGACAGATCCTCCAAACAAAAGTTGAATAAAGAAACTATAGAACTCAATAACACAATCAATAACCTAGACTTAACTGACATATATAGAACATATCAACCATCATCAAGTGGATACACGTTCTTCTCAGCAGCACTTGGATCCTTCTCAAAAATAGACCATATATTATGCCATAGGGCAACCCTTAGTAAATATAAAGGTGTGGAGATAATACCATGCATCTTATCTGATCATAATGGAATGAAACTGGAAATCAGTGATAAAAGAAGGAAGGAAAAATCCTGAATCACCGGGAAAATGAACAATATGTTACTGAATGATCAATGGGTTTCAGAAGACATAAAAGAGGAAATCAAAAAATTCTTAGAGATAAATGAAAATACAGACAAAAACATATCGGAATCTGTGGGACACAATGAAAGCATTTTTAAGAGGGAAATTCATTGCCTGGAGGTCATTCCTGAAAAAAAGAAAAAAACAACAGATAAATGAGCTCACACTTCATCTCAAAACCCTAGAAAAGGAAGAGCAAAACAACAGCAAATGTAGCAGAAGGCAAGAAATTATTAAAATCAGAGCTGAAATCAACGAAATTGAAACAAAAGAAACTATTGAAAAAATTGACAAAACTAAAAGTTGGTTCAAGTAGGATTCATCCCTGGGATGCAAGGCTGGTTCAATATATGGAAATCAATAAATGTAATAAATGTAATTCACCACATCAATAGACTTAAAGATAAGAACCATATGATCATCTCGATAGACGCAGAAAAAGCATTCGACAAAGTACAGCATCCCTTTATGTTCAAAACTCTAGAAAAACTAGAGATAACAGGAACTTACCTCAACATTGTAAAAGCTATATATGCTAAGCCTCAGGCTAGCATCATTCTAAATGGAGAAAAACTGAAGGCATTCCCTCTAAAGTCTGGAACAAGACAGGGATGCCCTCTCTCACCACTTCTGTTCAATATAGTTTTCAAAATACTGCCAGAGCAATTAGACAGACAAAAGAAATTAAAGGCATAAAAATGGGAAAAGAAGAACTTAAATTATCACTATTTGCAGATGATATGATACTATACCTAGCAGACCCAAAAGGGTCTACAAAGAAACTACTAGAGCTAACAAATGAATTCAGCAAAGTGGCAGGATATAAAACCAACATGCATAAATCAAAGGCATTTCTATATATCAGCGACAAATCTTCTGAGATGGAAATGAGTAAACCACTCCATTTACAATATCCTCAAAAAAATAAAATACTTGGACATCAACCTAACAAAAGAGGTGAAAGATTTATACAATGAAAACTACAGAACCCTAAAGAGAGAAATAGAAGATCTTAGAAAATGGAAATATATACCCTGTTCATGGATAGGCAGAACTAATATCATCAAAATGTCGATTTTACCAAAAGTTCTCTATAGGTTTAATGCAATGCCAATCAAAATCCCAACGGCATTTCTTATAGAAATAGATAAAGCAATCATGAAATTCATATGGAAAAATAAAAGACCCAGAATAGCAAAAGCGATTCTAAGCAGGAAGAGTGAATCAGGCGGTATAGCGATACCAGACTTCAAACTATACTACAGAGCAATAGTAACAAAAATAGCATGGTACTGGTACCAAAACAGGCGGGTGGACCAATGGTACAGAATAGAGGACACAGAGACCAATCCACAAAATTACAACTATCTTATTTTTGACAAAGTGGCTAAAAGCATGCAATGGAGGAAGGACAGCATCTTCAACAAATGGTGCTGGGAAAACTGGAAATCCATATGCAATAAAATAAATCTGAAACTTGTCCTCTTGCCATGCACAAAAGTTAACTCAAAATGGATAAAGGAGCTTGATTTTAAAACAAAGACTCTTCTTCTGATAGAAGAAAAAGTTGGCTCCGATCTACATACTGTGGGGCCGGGCTCCAAATTCCTTAATAGGACACCCATAGAATAAGAGTTAAAAACAAGTATCAACAAATGGGACTCACTCAAACTAAAAAGTTTTTCCTCAGCAAGGGAAACAATAAGAGAGGTAAATAGGGAGCCTACATCCTGGGAACAAAATTTTACTCCTTACACTTCAGATAGAGCCATAATATCCAGAGTATACAAAGAACTCCAAAAATTAGACAATAAGAGAACAAACAACCCAATCAACAAATGGGCCAAGGACCTGAACAGACACTTCTCAGAGGAGGACATACAATCAATCAACAAGTACATGAAAAAATGCTCACCATCTCTAGCAATCAGAGAAATGCAAATCAAAACCACCCTAAGATACCATCTCACTCCAGTAAGATTGGCAGCCATTATGAAGTCAAACAACAACAAGTGCTGGCAACGATGTGGGCAAAAGGGTACACTTGTACATTGCTGGTGGGACTGCAAATTGGTGCAGCCAATTTGGAAAGCAGTATGGAGATTCATGGGAAAGCTCGGAAAGGAACCACCATTTGACCCAGCTATCCCCCTTCTCAAACTATTCCCTAAAGACCTTAAAAGAGCATACTATAGGGATACTGCTACATAGATGTTCATAGCAGCACAACTCACAATAACTAGACTATGGAACCAACCTAGATGCCCTTCAATAGATGAATGGATTTTCTAAAATGTGGCATTTATACACAA
Organism: Marmota marmota marmota; assembly: GCF_001458135.2. NCBI lineage: Eukaryota > Metazoa > Chordata > Mammalia > Rodentia > Sciuridae > Marmota > Marmota marmota. The sequence goes on from NW_026007126.1 coordinate 2,985, forward strand.
TGGAGTACTACTCAGCACTAAAAAAAGACAAAATCATGGAATTTGCAGGGAAATGGATGGCACTAGAGCAGATTATGCTAAGTGAAGCTAGCCAATCCCTAAAAATCAAATGCCAAATGTCTTATTTGATATAAGGAGAGCAACTAAGAACAGAGTAGGGAGGAAGAGCATGAGAATATTACCATTAAACAGGGATGAGAGGTGGGAGGGAAAGGGAGAGAGAAGGGAAATTGCATGGAGATGGAAGGAGACCCTCATACTTATACAAAATTACATGTAAGAGGAAGTGAGGGGAAAGGGGAAAAAACAAGGGAGAGAAATGAATTACAGTAGATGGGGTAGAGAGAGAAGATGGGAGGGGAGGGGAGGGGAGGGGGGATAGTAGAGGATAGGAAAGGCAGCAGAATACAACAGACACTAGTATGGCAATATGTAAAAATGTGGATGTGTAACTGATGTGATTCTGCTATCTGTATATGGGGAAAAATGGGAGTTCATAAATTCATAACCCACTTGAATCAAATATATGAAATATGATATCTCAAGAGCTATGTAATGTTCTGAACAACTAATAATAAAAAAGATCAATTCTTAGATCCATGTTATTGAATCCAATTGCATATTAAACTCCTGTTGCTATGGCAACTTGATTCATAAATTTATTGAACATTGAACATAGACATGGTTGCTAAGTAAAATATCCATGGGACTGTCACTTTTCAGGTAACTATATAAACATGAAACTGCCATTATCTTTAATTTGTGGTTCCTGGACCGATACATTATAAAGATATTAGAGAACATTCCTCAAATCAATGGCCCTGTATCTCTTAACCCCAGCTTTGCTGTCTACCTTTATCTATAAACTCCTCCCTTCCCCCCACTCTTAACTATTGGCTTTTTGATATCTAATATACCTAACAGAAAAAGTGTAGCTAGCTAGTTAGTTGTCAATCATCTCTCTTTTATAGTCCATTTTCTATTTTCTTAGTCTTCCATGTAACAATAAAATTTGGTCAATGATGCACATGGTCTTTGATGGAGCCCATTTTTGGCAACTTACATGTGCATGGATGAGAATCAATCTAACAAGTAATGGCAGATAAATCCCAGTGAAAAATTTTTCTTCTATAAATATGATATAATTCATAAGTATTTCACTATTTTCAGCGAGACTTACCAGAACATTTACTCTAAAAACTTAACTGTCCTTTAAATGATAAATGAGAACATTTTTAAGAGTCCAGAATCAAAAATATTATAGAATAAACATCTATTGAGCAAAAGCTGTGGCAATATAATTCACAATATCACCACCATAGTGTGTTTTTTTTTATTTATTTTTTTA
>NW_026007127.1:0-4332 GCF_001458135.2 Marmota marmota marmota
AATTAATAATTTTGAAAGCACTGTAAATATATATTGGGATTTATCAAAAAGTGAGTGAGTGACCAATGACAGGAGCCAGGAATTTTCATTTTATTTGTTTATTTATTTATTTGGAACTGGGGATTGAACCCTGGGTCACTTAACCATTAAGCCATATCTCCCACCCTTTTTAATTTTTTCTTTTTTTATTTAGAGACAGGGTTCCACCAAGTTGCTTCGGCTTTCCCTAAGTTGTAGAAGCTGACTTTGAACTCTCTATCTTGCTACCTCAGTCTCCTGAGCCCTTAGGATTACTGGTGAGCTGCACCCTGCTTTGCACCAGTATTCCTAATGCTATACTGGGTAGTTACATATAAGCAAGGAAGGAGCTCTAGAATGAAGCACATGTTATAGAATCAGAAATAGGACATTAGTGTTTAGTCATGTTTATCTTAGGATAGATTTAGATGAGTAAAATGCCAATATTTTAAAATTATATTTATGTATCAATCTTTACTTATGTTACAGGTACTCATATAGGTACAAGATTTGTCTGTTGAAAGAACATAGAAACAATGAAACACCAATAGCCATGAGTACATCCAACATTTGGGTTTTGGCTTCATGTATCATTCCCAAATAAGGGAGAGTTGGTCTCAGAAGTAATAGCTAATTCCAGGTCTTGGGCAGGAAATATATGTGATTAATCTGGAGTATCTTTTAGTGCTAGAAAATAAGAAACAAAACAAATAAATAAAAATTGATGGGCATATGACAAAGAGGTACAATAGCCAACACTAAGAGCTCACACTGGCAAAGGCTGGAACAATCTGAGCAACAAAATAAAAGTAGCATTTTATTACATCCCAAAATATAAAATAAATATCCATGAATTTGCATGTAGATAAATGGTTGAAGAAATAACTAAGTAAAACATAAGTAAACTTATTAGAAAACTATATATAATTTTTGATTGAAAAAAATGATAATACATTTGAGTTTCACTGCCTATATTAGAGGCACATCCTCTTCAGTGTGCTGTATTATCTACCCCTTCTTATTACCTTAAACATGGTGTGCTCTTGGAACATTCCTAGTCTCTTTAAGCAAATAAATTTGCTACAACTGATGAGATATATAAGAGCCTAGAAGTAATTTACACTTGTAAGTAAAAACTCATCATCAAAAAAAACATTTTAACTTGAAATTTTGCCATATCTTGACTTTTTACACAAGATTTAGGAGTTGAGACAGAGACTGAATCCCTGCCCCATGCCCAGTGCATCAACCCTATACTTTACCCATGATGTAAGGGGAGATCAGAGATTTGAGAGATGGAACAATGTGATTAGTCTTATTTTGATATACAAGAGTGAATCAAATAAATAACTAATTTATAAGGTGATCTGATTCTAGCCAGGGCAATGGGGTTCATTCTTAGTTCTTTATAATTATGTCCTGAGACCTTATTTGAATCCTTTAATTCTTAGAATAAACAAATCAGGTAATGCAATGCCTACCATTAGCTAAAACTTAGTTCAAGATGAGTTTTTTTGGAGTTAAACCTACTTCAGCCACTTTTTCAAAAAGAAAAGCTCTCTAATTAGTAAAATTACTGATTTTAAACAGTACTTGAATGATTTTAGTTATAAGAGTACACAATGAGAATTGAACAAGAATCCCTATAACTTAGGGTTGATCACCAGAACCATTCTCGACAGATATTATGGTGTATTGATGACAGGACATGTTTAAAAGTCAGTATGTATTAAAATGTAGGAAGTATTCTAAAAGTGCTGCCTGGCTTTAATTCTGACGGGCAATGAGTCTAGAAGATAGATTAGAGAATTAAAGAATGCAGATTTGGAACAAAGAAAGCAAACCTGTGTAAAGCTATAGACAAAACAGTGTGTGACAGGGAGAGGAGTAACTGAGTTCTGATGATACAGTTTGTGAAAATATTCACAATGAAGTTGTAAAAACATTGTGTATAATCTTTCAAAAATGTATTAATAACAGTGAACCGCAAAAGTTTCACAAAATATGTGTGTGGTTTAAGTTGGAAAACAGTCTCAACAAGAATAAGTCAGGGGTATCACTGTAGATTGTGTCCTCAACCATGGAACTGGCAGTTTTTTGTTTTTTTTTTCTTAAACTGTTGTCATGGGTACTGTTAGTTACATAATTGATCTTGTTGCAATGCATTTTTCTATGTATATGTGCTAGTGTGATCCTTGTTATGTGAAATAATAGACCCTCTGAAACCCTCTTGCATTGATATACCTCTTATTTTTATGAGACTTTGTTATTAGAGATTATAAAGATATGCAATGCTTGTTGATTAGGACTTAATCTATTGAATTTCTTAACTTGGTTCATACAGTTTCCTCATAAAATGAATCAGAAATTTATTATAGATTGAAACATTAGTTTTCACTTTAAATTCTTATAAACCATGCCCTTTATCCTTCCTGTTATTTGAAAGAAATTGATGGATTCTTTAAAAAATATAATAAAAGAAAAAAAGGGAAATAACTCTCTTTGAGTATATAAGTCAGGAATCAAAATGTATTCAAATTTGTTTCCAACATTACCTTCTCTTCTGCAAGTTCTTCCAAAAGTTGAAAAGAGAAAATTCAATAGAGATACCATTTAACTGTATCCAAGTCTAAATCAATGATTGTTTTTTTTTAATTCATTTGTTCTCATTACTTACTCATGACAGCAGAATCCATTTTTGTATAAATATACAAGCACAGGATATATCTTATTCTAGTTAGAATCCCAGCCAACAAATCTTAAATTTACTATTTCTTTTTTCTCTTTCTTCTTCACAAGAATTTCCTAATATAAAACATTAATTTAAAATTGAAGTATTACTTTTTGTGGAATTTATTCATTTTATAATTGACTTGAGGAATGGGAATATAACTCAGTGATAGAGGACTTTCTTAGCACACACAAGGTCCTGGGTTCAATTCTAAGCACCATCCCAAAACAAAACAAAAACAGGAATGAACAAACAAACAAAACTCCCATAGTTGATTAATTTAGGAACTATTAGAATAAGTATAAGGATAATAAATACAAAAAAAATAACTGCTATGAATAAGAAAAATGTCATCTCTATTGGGCAATTATTCAAACAACTATAGTTACAAAAGGATGGAATAAATTCTTTAACCTCATTCTGTAGGAACACAGAGGGAATGATTAGTTACAATTAATGAGTGAAACACATACTAAGGAAAACTATGAGCAAAAAATCAGTAGAATTGACTTAGAATGGGAAGTAAAATGGCCATGTTGGATTTGAGAGAGGTGCTATGTCAGCTCAGAAGTGAACCTGAACCAAGTACAGATCTGGAAATATATCTGATCATGTTAGGGGGTAGATAAATCAACTCCACATATTTGGAATATAGTTTATTTGTGACAGTATAATAGGAGTCAATCAGGGAAGATATGTCATTGGTTCAGAAGTCTGAAGGAGTGATTAAGGAGCTTAATTTCTATAGGTAGGAATCCTCACTTAATCTTCTGAGGAGAAGAATGCTAATGTCTTCCATAAGCTAAGTCAAAATAATAATTACTTACTTTGACTCTAAGTCAAAATACACAAGAAAAAGAATTGACCTTCACCCCATTCTTTCTCTAGGGACTTGTTCAGACTGAATTGTATCCACTCAAAATTCATATATTGAAGTCACAATTCCCCATGTGATTGTATTTGGAAATATGGACTTTAAGGAGGCAAGTGAGGTCAAAGGAGGTCATGATAGAAGAATCCAAATTCATTGTGGCTTGCATACTTCAAAGACAGGGAATAAATATAAATAACATAAAAGTTTAAAAATGTATAAAATATTAAAATTATATATATTTTCAGTTGGAAATCTCAGGAAAAAAGAAAGAGAGAAAAACAAATCAGAGATCTACGATTTACTGGCATTGGCTTCCACACAGCTAAATGGTATCTCTGGTGAATTTACTTTTTTTCTCTTAAACTTACTTGGCCCAGTGTCTGTTCTAGAAAGTTTTCTCTATCACATGTAGCAACTTTCCTTCTTTATTCACTTTCAGATCTTGCTCCCCAACACAATACTGGGAACTAAATTTGAGGCCTCCCATATCCTAGGCAAGCAAGATCTCTACCACTGGTCTATATCCATAGACCTGTATCCAAAACTTTTTTTCTATCACACTCAATATACTACATACTTTATCTTTTTAAAATTTGTCTTACTTCCAAACATACAATGTGTTCAATCAGATATGGAAGTTTGATTTACTTTTCTTTGGTTTTTATATATGTGTTTGCTTTTCTCTGCTGTAGTCACAAAACAACCATAT
>NW_026007128.1:0-4332 GCF_001458135.2 Marmota marmota marmota
TCATAGCATCCAAAAAGCTTACTAAAACAATAAAGAACTAAAAAAAAAAATACCCAATTAATAAATGGGTAAATGAACTAAACAGACAATTCTCAAAAGAAGAAATACAAATGGCCAGAAAATATATAAAATACTATCCATTATCTTCAAATGTTTTTATTTTTTCTTCAATTTTGAAATATAACTTTGCTGAATATAGGAATTTTGGTTGACAGTTATATTCTTTTAAGGTTTGAAACACATAATTTCCAACTCTCCTGGAATTTAGGGAGTCTGCTCTAACAAGGCAGAAGTAAATTCTGATTGGCTTGTGTCTAAACAAGGACTTTCTCTTGAGGCTTTTAAAATTCCATACTTATTCTGTACCTTAGACATTTTAATTGTAATGTGTTGTGGAAAAAGAATTTTTGAACTTGTCTATTTGGGGTTTTGAATGCTCTTGTATCTATAAATCCATCTCATTCTCAAGGTTTGGAAAATTTTCTGTTATTATTTCCTGAAAGAGGTTATTCTTGTGATTAGCCTCTACCTCACTAACTTCTTTAATGCTAATGTTTCTTAAATTTTGTCTTTAATATTGTCCAAGATTTCTTGCATATTCTGGTCATTGTTACTTATTTTATTTAATAGTTTTTGAATGTTCAAGGCTGGCAACTTTGCCTAACAGCTCTAAGATTCTATCTTTAGCGTGGTCTATTTTATTAAAGAGAATTTCAACTGAACAGTTTGATTTATTGTGTATTTCATTTTCAAGATTTCTGTTTGGTACAATTTCAATATCTCTATTTTCTTATTTAATTTCTCATTCATATCTTATAGGATTTTTTATGTATTCAGTTGTATTTGTATTCTCTTGGAATGCATTACTTATTTTTATAATCATTCTTCTGAATTCTTCATCTGGTGTTTGACCTCAACATCTTTGAGTTAGTGGTGAATTATGAACTTCAGGGAGTTTTATGTTACTTACGTATTTTTTCATGTTTCTTGCATTCCTACATTTGGTTTCATGGGATGATTTTCTCTTCCATTCTTATCTGTGGGTATTTTTAAGTCACAGCCTTCTCTTGTCAAAGTGTTCTGGATGAGGTTTTTGTAAGTTTTTCAAAATATTTCCAAGTGGCTTTTGTAGTGTATTTTCCTGCCTATTTGTTTGGTGATGATTAGTGTATTCTGATGAATGTATAGGGTTTCAGAGCTTGAGAATTCCACTTTTTCTGTAGGTCTCAATAGAGTGGTGTCCTTTTCTAAGTGTGGCAATTGTGTCACATATAATCACGCTGCATACAGGGGTACACCCACTGTCACTTCTTTTCTTCACTTAACACTGTGTATATTCTAATATTGTATGGAAGTTATTTAGATTTTGACTTCTCATAAATTTTGCACACACAGCCTTTGTGTTAATTCTCTCTGATTTTGCTGTAGGCATGGACGACTATGAGTGGGACCTGCAGGTTCTGACAGCTGTTCCTACCTGGGGACTGCTCATTTGCATGGGAGTTTTGTCTATTCTGTTTTTTCATATAAAAGTATTATTGACGTTCAAGCATGGTTAGTTTGTGTGTGGAGCAAAGTGCACTGTCACTTGTATGGGTTTAGCTCAGTAACACAGTCTCTACCCTGTGAACTCATAGTATCAAGATACCCAGCACCTCACAAAAAAGGAATAACAAACAACAGCAACAACAGAAGCAAATAATATAAAACATTATAATAAATACTCAATGCCTATTATGACCTCTACAGCATGTATTACCACAAACAGAAATGGTGGAGTCAGAAATTTCCAACAGAAAAACAATAACAATGAACATGATCTAGCATTAAAGTAAACAGCAGGTGTCAACTATGCCATTTACAGTACTAATAACTGTAATAATACAAATAGTAGTGACAGGAGTTTTATAAGCCATAAAGTTTTAGAAGATGGTAAGATACAGTTCATTAAGAAAAAAGGGGCTGGGGATGTGGCTCAAGTGGTAGCGCGCTGGCCTAGCATGCGTGAGGCACTGGGTTCGATTCTCAGCACCACATAAAAACAAAATAAAGATACTGTGTCCACCTAAAACTAAAAAATAAATATTTTAAAAAAGAAAATATGATAGGAAGGTAAAATAAATCTTCTAATGTTTAAAATATTAACAGAAAAAACAGAACAAATGTAGCAAGGGATGACTCTAAAGTAGAAGGAGAAAAAAACAAAGAAAGAGAGAGAATTTGGCTATTAAAGGGAGAAGAAAGAAAAGGAAACAAAATAAACAAAAATCAAACCAAAATGAACAAAATCCCTAACCCTCAATAGACGAGGCAAAGAAAAATAATAATCATTTCAAAAAATGTTTAAAATAAAAAGAAGGGAAGAAGTGTGTGTGTGTGTGTGTGTGTGTGTGTGTGTGTCTCCACAAATCTTAAATAATTTTCTTCACTGAGGTAGTCAGAACTGTCAATGAGGATGGATGGACACTACCTATGGCTGACTGTCCTTTCCATTTCTTTTTGGGCTATGTACCCCTTAGAGAGAACAAGGACTGGGTGTTGTTAGACCCTTCCTCTTTTTGTGTTGTTCACTGAGCTGCCAGCTGGAGTTGCCTAACACTGAAGGTGGCTGAAGTAGTGCCCAGCTTCCCTTCTCATCAGTGTAAATTAGGACAGAATGGGAAATAGTGTCAACATGAGTTTTGTCCAGACAGACCAGAAGGATGCACTCCCAAGGCAGGGTTATTGCAGGGTTCTAAGTGGGCAGTTCTGGTGACTGGGGCTCAGGTCTAAATCACACCCTTTTTTTAGGTGGTCACAACAAAATCCTCCCTGGAGAGATTAGATCAACACACCCCCAGGGCCCAGCAGATGGCAATTTCTTCTGGGAGTCTGTATCTCAGGAGTCTCCACTCCTGAGTCAACTCTCCCAGGTCTCTCAACTCTGCTTCCCACAAACGTGACCTTCACAGGTTTAGGACCAGAGTGTTCACACCCACCTACTCAGTTTCCTGTCTTTTACTGTTCACATGAGCCACCAGACTCAAAGATAAAGTGAGTTTCTACATCTTTCATATCTCTGAATTGAACCCCTGTAGGTACCATCTTCTCTGTGCCTGTTCCACTCATGTTCTATACCCTAGGTCACATGACAGACAATGGCTGGGACAGAATGGCAATGTTCCCTATGACCTCCTGACTCCCACTGCAGCATGGCCTCCTCAAGATGGCCCCTCCTCTGCTCTCCACTTGCCAGTTGAGAAACTCAGAGCACTTTTCAAACAACTAGCCACTGTGCAGCCACTGGATCAGCTAAGTCCAGGCTGCTTTTCTGTTCTATGTTTTGTTTTTTCCATATCACATTCATCCACTGTGACTCTCTGTGTTCTGTCTCCCCTCTGCAGGAAACCAGCACCTGTGTCAGTGCTGCCACCACTCTCTTGGCTTCAATGTACTCTTTCCTGACCTTTGTTCTATGCACCCAAATATCTGAGTCTCTAAGAGTTTCTGACTCTCCAATATTGAGTTTCAGTCAATTTCCTCTTTCAATCACTTTTTGGGAAGCATTATTCTTGCTCCTTGAATCCTAAGCCACAGAGCAAGTGGACTCGCACAGCCTTCCTCTACTCCAACATCTTGAATCATCACATCACAACTTATGATGTAATATGATACACAAGTCAGTGTATGGATGGATGGATAGGCAAATTGATAGACAGACAGGTGGAACCAAGCACATCAGAAGGACATTATTTTTACAAAACTAAAATAGTGCTCTTTTTTAAGCTCATTCTACAAATGTGATGTGTTTGGAAGACGTAAGTATTATCTCCACAGTGCTGAGCTATCCCAGCCATTGACCAGTCCATGTATCTCCACCTTAGCCTTATGGTAGCATAGTGCAATAGACTGTGATGATACTGATTTTCATAAACAAAAAGCATCAGTTGAGCACCAACTATATGTCAAGTATGTGTCCAGAATCAGATAATACAGAAGTGAGGAAAATAAAATTCTTGCATTCAAAGAGCTCCTTTGGAGTAAGACAGACCACAGTCAAATCAATATATAACAAGCCAAGTAGCAATAAATGCAAAAATCTAAATAAATCAGTGTAAGGGAGGAGTGAGGACAAGGATTATTATTTTAGGTGGGTCACTGATTATTCCTAATCAGAAAATCTGAAATCTAAGAGAGATTCAAAATCCAAAACATTTTGAGCACTAACATGACACCACAACTTGAAAATCCCACTTTTGACCTGAAGTGATGGTTTACACTAGTAATCAGAGAAATGCAAATTAAAACCACAATGAGATTCCAGATCACTCCAGTAACAATGGCAGTGATAAA
>NW_026007129.1:0-4332 GCF_001458135.2 Marmota marmota marmota
AAAAAAAAAAAAAAAAAAAAAAACAAACAAACAAACAAAAAAAAACTTGGAGAAAATAGCTATAACATCTACAATGTTATATAGCATTATTAAAATAAATGCCCACTACCTACTATGTCATCAGGAACACTTATTACAACAAAAAGAAATATGGAAGGGTCAGAACCTTATTGAAGACACAACAATAAATAACAATGAACTAGATATAGCTTTAAGGTAAATGGTAGGTGTCAACTATGCCATGGAATGTAAAAATAACCATGGCAACATGGATGGTGAAAACAGGAATGATATAAAGTAAATAGTTCTAAAAGATAGTCAAATTAAAGATCTCTAAGAGAGAAGAAAAGGGATAGGAAAGCAAAGTAAGTTTAAAATATTAAAAAGTAAAGTGGATAGAGCAAGAGCAGAGAAGAGGTAGCAAATGATGCTATTGGCTATAAAGAAGAAGTAAAAAATAACTAAAACAAACAAAATAAATAGAGAGAACAAGAGAACCTTGTTATTAGAAGGGAGAAAATGGAGAGAAAGAGTGACAAAGGAAACAAATTTTACAGGAAAACAGAGAAAGAAACAAAAAATTAAGCCAAACCAACCAAATAAATAACTTATTCTGCAAAGACAAAAGAGTCAAAATACTGAATGGGTGAAAGATATAATAAAATTGGAAAAAAAGAGAAACTAAATAGATGTATATTTATTAGCCAATCAGCACAGTGAGAACCAGCATGCTTGCATGTGTGTATGTGCATGCACACACACACACACACACACACATGTTGGGCAAAATAATGAAAGAAATTAATTAAAACTGAATGGATTGCCTCCTCTGAGGTAGTCAAAGCTATTGATGAGGATGGATGTTCACTGCCCATACATTACTGTCCTTCTTTCCAATTTTTCTTGTGCTATGTACCTCTTAGAGTAAACGAGTGCTCGGGATGCTAAACCTGTCTTCACGTTGCTCACCAATTTTCCTACTGGAGTATCCTAGAATTGAAGCTGCTTCCCTTCTCACCAGTATAAGATAGAATAGAATGGAAAGTAATGGCAGACGGAATTTTGTCTAAGAGCTAGATCAATTCCCAGGTTTGTGCTTGTTAGAGAGTTCTAAATGGGAAGTTCTTTCAGATGGTGTTTACCTTTGTTAAGAACTTCCCAACTTTGTCGGTGATATCTACTCTAGAGAAACTAGATCTTCACATTCTATGGCCAGCCAGGTACTATTCTGCTGGGTATCTGGATCATCAGGATCTCCCAAGAACTCCACTCATTGGGTAGGGTAACTGTTTCATAGGTCTCACAGGCTATGCTGTCCACTCTTAGATGTAATAGTCTCAGGATCCGACCCTGAGTGCAATTGTGCCCAACTCTTTGGCTTCTGGACTCTACCCAGCTGGTTCTGTGAGTCTCCAGACACAAAGAGAAAGTAAGCCATAACTCCCTTTATGTCCCCAGTATGAATCTCTCTGAGTAAAGTTCTCTCTGTGCCTACTTCAGTTGACCTCATAGGAACACTCTTAGGCACCACAACTGACTCCTCTTGGGGCAGTCTGACAATTTTTCTGTAATTTCGAGAATCCTGCAGAAGAAAGCTATCACATGGTTGCTTTAAAATGGCTTCCTACCTCATTACTCACCAACTGTAAAACGTGGAACACCTATCAGATATCAGCTTGTTGTGCTGTCTATGTCTCAGTTAAGATCAGATTGCCATTCTATTCCACAGGTTCTCCTGACCTTCTCTGTGTTTCTGTTCCTGTGTTATACGGGAACAGAAGTCAGCTGGTGCCAATGGGGTTGCCTACCTGGCTCCAAAGTGATATTTATTGTCCTATACTCAAAGCACCCAGATTTCGGTGTGTCTATGTTTCTCTTACGGTCCAATATTGAATTCAAGGAGATTTTTCAGTCAGTCACCCAACTTTGCTGAGAAGCTGTATTTCACTACTTGAATCCCAAGTTACAAAGAAGCTGGAAAATGCACCCTTTCTCTAGTCTATCATCTTTATTTCTACCCACATTCATTTGATTTTAAGTCAGTGTCCTTTAATTTTCTTAAATTAAATTCCAGGCATTAAAAAATATTTGAAGTATATGCATTGTGCTAGAGCAAAATTGTCTATTTTAGTTTATATAAAATGTTGCTTTCCCCACAATTTTTAGAATACAAGCATTCATGTTTTAAATGTATGTATGTATGTATGTATATACATAAACAAGAATACATTCCAATATTTACATAGCAACTAAGGGGACATACTCTTGAAATATCGCACTTTGGGATGTGTTAGTGAGTTTCCATATCTCCAGTCATAGAGATAAACTTTCAGGACTTCAGTATTAAGTATGGAGTTTGTTACTGTTTGTGTATGTTCTGATTTTAAGACTGAAGATTTTATATTAAGAATCATCATAAAAAAGAATAATGAATAGTATATTTGTATTTCAATATGCAAACTGAACCAATAGGTACATATGCAGTTTGTAACAAAGTTGTGAATATGAAGAGTAGTGAGAAAAATATGATTTTTTCAGTAAGTAGAACTAAGTATATTGAGAATATGGATAAAAAAATAACTTTGAATCAGTACTTCAGACCATACCAAAATATTAATTAGGTGGAGTGTAATTGTGAAAGAAAAAGAATGCTTCAAGAAGTTAACACAGAAGAATGTACTCATGGGCTACAGTACTAGCAAGGAGGCTTTATACAACACAGAAATTCCTAAAAACAATGAATAGATTTATAAGTTTAATAATTTTGAAATAAATTTTTTTTTCATTAAAAGATGTCATGAAAAGATGAAAAAAATAAAGTGTATGTTATTATTTTAATGTTTTATCTGATTGTTTTAGGAATATTTAAAGAACTTAAACTAATAATTATTAACGTCTATTTTCTAGTTTTCCCTTTTTGTTTTTACTTTAATTTTGATTTAACATTTTTGGAAGAAACCTATTTGTATTTGTCATTGAAGTGTTTGGAAGAAAAGCTACAACCATCACATTACATTTCACCTCACATTCTAGAAGACAAATTTGTAATCGTACTTAAGGTGCCTTTCCTTAGAATGTTTCCTAAATGATTTACCCATAATAACATAATTTTTCAAGACTGTAAAGAAAATTTTGAAAGAGGGGAAACATGACTTAATCTTGTCAATAAACAATGGGCCTATGTAGGATAGGGAATTGTTTTTAAGTAATGCTATTTTATGTTGAATTTGAAGAGCAAAGGGAAAATTATTGTACCCAGGAAGTAAAGCCAAATGGCATAAACCCAGAGATTATTATTTACTACATAATATCAGATATTTTATAAGTGAAAAATTCATACAAATGTAGAATACCTATTAAAATGTGAAAAGGGCCGCCCCCCGCGCCTGCAAGGTAGGCGGACCTGCGACCCACCAGCAGAACAGGCCCAGCAGCCCACTAGCATGGTAGACACATCGCCCCGGTTGGGGGAGGGGCAGAGCTGCCACGCGCCTGCAAGGTAGGCAGACCTGCGACCCACCGGCAGAACAGGCCCAGACACCCGCAGAGGGGAAGAGCCGCCCCCCGTGCCTGTAAGGTAGGCAGACCGGTGACCCACGGGCAGACCAGGCCCAGCGGCCTTCAGAGGGGCAGAGCCGCCAACCGCGCCTGCAAGGTAGGTGGACCTGCAACCCACAGGCAGAACAGGCCCAGCAACTCGCAGAGGGGCAGAGCCGCACCCACGCCTGAAAGGTAGGCGGACCTGCGACCACCGACAGAACATCAGACAATGAAGACAAAGTATTTCAACTTGAAAAGAGCATAGAGAGCTCAGCAAGACTGTTAAGAAACCATGAGCAGAACATCCAAGAAATATGGGATAACATCAAGAGACCAAACTTAAGAGTCATTGGGATACAGGAAGGTATAGAGCTCCAAACCAAAGGAATGAGCAGTCTATTCAATGAAATAATATGAGAAAACTTCCCAGACTTGAAGAATGAGACAGAATCCCAAATCCTAGAAGCCTACAGGACGCCGAATGTGTAAAATCATAAGAGATCCACACCTAGACACATTATAATGAAGATGCCCAACATACAGAATAAGGAGAGAATTTTAAAAGCTACAAGAGAAAGGAAGCAGATTACATTTAGGGGTAAGCCAATCAGGATAACAGCTGATCTTTCAACACAGACTCTGAAAGCTAGAAGATCCTCGAACAACATATTTCAAACACTGAAAGAAAATGGGTTCCAACCAAGAATTGTGTATCCAGCGAAATTAAGCTTCAGGATGGAAGATGAAATTAAAACCTTCCATGATAAACAAAAGTTAAAAGAATTTGCAGCT
>NW_026007130.1:0-4331 GCF_001458135.2 Marmota marmota marmota
AAATGATGAGCAAAATTGTTTAAAAGAGGTAGAAGTATAACCAGGGGCATTATCTGTTTTTAACTGTTTTGGAACGCCCACAGTGGCAAAATTTTGTAAGCAATGGCCTATAATATCTTTAGTTTTTTCTCTGGCATGAAGGGAGCCCATCAAAAATCCAGAAGAAGTATCAACTGTAACATGCCAATATTTTAATTTTCCAAATTCTGGCAAGTGTGTGACATCCATCTGCCAAATGTGGTTAGGTATCAGTCCTCTACGATTGACTTCAAGATTAACTTGTGGTAAAAAGGTCACACAATTTTGACATTGTTTTATTATTTGTCTAGCTTTTTCCTTAGTTATTTTAAAATGATTTTGTAAAGTATTAGCACTGACATGGAACTTTTTAAGAAAATTTGTAGCTTCTTCTAGTGTAGAGAAAACATGTATGTCATGTGTAGTTTTATCTGCTAAATCATTGCCCAAACTAAGGGCTCCAAGCAATTCTGTATGTGCCCTGATATGTCCTATAAAGAATGGATCTTTTCTGTCCCAGATTAGACTTCGTATAGTGGAAAGCAAAGAGAAAACAGTAGAGGAAGGGGAAATCCTACCAGCATCTTCAAGGGATACTATAGCATTAACTATATACTGACTATCGGAAAATAAATTAAATACAGAATCCTTAAACATCACAAAAGCTTGTAATACTGCATTAAGCTCTACCTTTTGAGCTGATTGTTTGGGTACTAAAAATGTAAAAGTTTGATCAGGTGTAACTATTGCTGCTGTACCATTATTTGACCCATCACTAAATATATTTGGAGCATTCATGATAGGTATTTTTCTTGTTATTTTTGGAAAAATTACAGGATGCAATGACCAAAAAGACAATAAAGGATTAGATGGTAAGTGGTTATCAAATGAAACATTAGATTTACACAAGATTATTGCCCAAGTATTTAACTCATTAGCTAACTCATTAATTTTATCCCTAGTATATGGAGTAATAATTTTATTGGGAGAAATTCCAAACACTCCCTTTGCTGCTTTTATTCCTTTGAGTATTAATTGTCCTACAGCCTCAGGATACCTAGTTAGAATAGTGTTAGGATAAGAAGATAAATGTATCCATAATAATGGACCTTCTTGCCAAAATACTCCTGTAGGAATATTTTTTGTTGGTAGTACAATAAATAATAAAGGCAAAGTTATATCAATTCTATCCAAATGCATATTTTCCATATATGTTTCAATGATTTTTAATGCCTTTCTTGCTTCAGGCGTTAACATTCGGGGTGAATTTGGATCTGATGGACCTTTTAGGATATCAAATAAAGGTCCCAACTCTCCTGTTTGTATACCTAGATAAGGCCTTATCCAATTTATGTCTCCTAATAACTTTTGAAAGTCATTAAGTGATTTGAGTTGATCTACTCGTATTTGAATTTTTGGTGGACAGACCATGGTTGACGATAATAGAAGTCCTAAATAATTAATTGGAAAATTTAATTGTACTTCATCTATTGCTATCTCTAGATTCTAATTTTCTAATAAGTTTTTAAGTGTGGCATAACCTTCTAGTAATGTGTTTTTATCTTTGTGTGCTAATAATTCATCATCCATATAGTGAAATATTTGTAGTTCAGGATTTTGATTTCTAAGTGGCTGGATTACTTTGTTAACATAAATTTGACACATAGTTGGGCTGTTAGCCATCCCTTGAGGGAGTACTTTTTATTCATATCTCTGATCAGGAACTTCATGAATCAGTGCAGGGATAGTAAATGCAAAACGTGGACTATCCTCGGGATGAATTGTAATTGAAAAAAAAAATCTTTAATATCTATAACTAAAACATACCAGGTTTTTGGCAAAGCAGACAGTTGAGGAATCCCCAATTGAGCAGGTCCCATAATAACCATCTCATTATTAATGGCTCTTAAATCTTTCAATAATCTCCATTTACCAGATTTCTTTTTGATGACAAAAATGGGAGTATTATGGGGAGATACAGAAGGTTGTATATGTCATTCCACTAATTGTTGTTTGACCAGGTCATGGGCTGCTTGTACCTTTTCTTTAGTCAGGGGCCACTGAGGAACTCATACTGGTCTTTCTGTTTTCCAAGTAATTTTTATTGTCTCAGTGACCCCTTATGAAAACCGAGTGCATGTCTATTTATTCCTTGATCTATTTGAATTGGTGCTGCTGTACATTGTTTTTGTTCTCCGAATCTTTTTTTCTTTCCTAAAACCTTGTCTAGCCCTAATAGTTGGTGCATTTGGATTGATGTTATTTGTTAATGTCAAACCTAATTGATCTAGAACATCTTGTCCCCATAAATTTATAGGAAGATGATCCGATACATATGGCTGTATAGTTCCTTCACATCCTTCAGGATCCTTCCAATCTAATACCATTGCACTTTTATGGGGATTAGTCGCCACTCCTAGGCCTCACAGCATTTGAGTGGCTTGTTGTAATGGCCAATGTTTTGGCCATTCTTGATGAGAGATGATGCTAAGTTCTACACCTGTATCCAGTAGCCCATTAAATTCATGTCCTTGAATATTTAGTTTTAGCATGGGGCGAGAATTTAAATTTAAAGAAAGCATAGCCCAATCTACACCTGTGGAGCCTAATCCCCTGGAACCTCTTTCTACAGTACGACTGGAAAATTTATCATGTAGGCTGGGTATTATTAGTAACTGTGCTATTCTATCTCCTGGTGAAATTACTGATATACCCTTTGGAGAACTGGCTATAATTTTTATTTCACTTTTATAAGTGGGATCAATTACCCCAGGACTTATCATAAGTCCCTTTAGAGTAGCAGAACTGCATCACAATAATAAGCCTACTGTTCCTTTTGGAAGAGGTCCTTTTACCCCTGTGGGAATGATTTGAATTCCCATCTCCAGTGTTAGTACTGTTCTTCCAGAGGCACAGATGTCCAATCCTGTGCTTCCTCTGGTTTGTCTACTGAGGGATCTAATGGACAATGTGTCCTGTGTCCTGGATGGTGTTGCTGGGTTCCTCCAGTGCCCCATATACTTGTGGTCTTGGGCCCTGGTGCATTGGGCCCCTCTGGCCATTTTTTGGCAATGAAGCCCGATGCCTTTCTCCACGATATCGTGGATAGACACCTGGTCCTTGTTCCTTTTTTGATAATGGATTACCCTCTATGGTGGTTTGAGAACAGCATTCATTAGCCCAATATCTCCCTCTATGGCATCGTGGGCAAATACCCGGTGTTCTACTCCTTTCATACCTAGTTTTGTTAAACCCCCCTCTTATGGGGCAATTCCTTTAAAATGTCCTGTTTGTTCACAACTGTAGCATGTTTTTGGCCTGGGATCTAAAACCTGTTGTACTGCAGCTGCCACGACTTGCCCTTGTTCATTAATGTCTCTACATAATTTAATATATGTGTTTAAATCTTCATGTTTCCATGGTCTAATGACTTCTCTGCACCAAAGATTCGCTTGCTCACAAGCCACTTGTTTTATTAATGGCATTGCTTGTTCTGTATTCCCCAAAACTCTGGTAGCTGTTTGAATAAGCCTATCTACAAATTCAGCGTAAGGTTCATTAGCTCCTTGTATTACCTTAGATAATTGACCTTGTAAACCTCCATGTCCTTGTAAAGTCTTCCATGCCCTAACTGCATCTGCAGCAATTTGTGAGTATATGACAGGATCATATGCAATTTGTTGCTGCTGATCCTTATAAGGTCCCTTTCCTAACAACATATCTAAATTTCTCTGAGGATAACCAGCTGCTGCATTTCGCCTAGCCGTCTCCTTGCCAAATTCCTCATTGGCAACCTTCCATAACAGGTATTGTCCTCCATTTAGCACAGCTTTAAACATACTAGCACAATCTGCTGGCATCATGTTCAATTTGGTAATGGATTTGACCATGCTTACAGTGAAGGGTGCTTGAGGACCATAGGTTGTTACAGCCTCTTGTAGCTGCTTAACTGTTTTGAAATCTAAAGCATGATGAATTCTCTGCCCTCCTGCCTGCTCAAATACAGGGCATGTTAATATTTGAGGTCCTGTCTCAGGATCCCATCTATGAACTACGGGGTTTGGGGGCCTGCCAGCATATGGAGGTGGTGTTGTTGGTTGGAAACTTTCACCCTCTGGTGATAGAAATGTGTTAGTAGCAGTCTTCTGTTGTAATTTTTCCCCTGATGGCTTTTTCTGCTCTAAACTTTCTTCCTCTATCTGACTAGCTCGAGAGACCTTCTCTTTTACTTGAATTTTTTCCTCTGTCTGTCTAGCTCAAGAGACCTTCTCTTTTACTTGAATCTTTTCCTCTGTCTGACTAACTTGAGTGAC
>NW_026007131.1:0-4331 GCF_001458135.2 Marmota marmota marmota
ATATATATATATATAAAATCCCTGTTGTTTTGATTTTTTGGAGTGAAGACAATTTTTTTTTAGAAAATGTTTGGTATTAACATTCTTTTACTTAGGTAAATATTTATTTCATGTTTAGAGGATATTTCAAATGGTTTTATAGTTGAAGACATTTTACTGGCAAAGGGGACAAATGCTTTCCCAGCTTTAGCTAATAAGAACAAAATTGTCTCACAAATAAATGGAAGATTAGGAATATGGCATTTGTTATGAATAATATAAACACACATTAAAAGGAGGGTCTAATCATCATTTGATTCTTTAATCTCTTTAGCCCTACTGAAGGGTGGGCTGAAATTCAACCATTTCTCCCCCAAGCACAAAGGACTACATGAAAGATTTGCAATGCTTCTCCCTACCTCACTGTATTGTTGCTAAAATAACAAAAGAATAAGAATCTATTTAGATTTAATCCCTTGAAAATATAAAGATTATAGAAAACTAGACAAGTATCTTATTATAAATTAAACATGGTTTAGAACAAACCTTTAAGAAAACTAAACACTTCAGGAATTTTTACTTACCAATTATAACTCATGAAAAGCTTAACTATCATATACCTAAAAAGGTTTAGTCTTGAGTAGACTCAACTGAGACATCAATAAAGTTAGTTTATTTGAGTACAGTGATTGAAAAAAAAGTGACCTGCATATAAATGATTTGAAAACATAACTGTACCTTTTTTTTGATTCACTTAGTATAAATTTAGCAGATAACTCTATTGAGTAGAGTTTTAGAAGGATAATATACAATAACTCCTAATAATGATGTATAATCAGTATAACTCAGAAACTGAGAAATAAGGTGATTGTTCTTTGTAAGTAAAACAAAAAATATAGTGGAACTGGTTGAGAAAAATCATTAAAGAGATGAAATGATCTCAGGTCAAACTACAGAAAAACCTACAAAATATATTAACATATCGAAAGGAAGAATGTGCTAGCTAGGTAAGTGGAGGTTGTGTTTGTCATTGGCAAGGTAAAGGAAACACAAGAGAGAAGCCCATTCTGACTGTAGGGACTCCAGTCCTATGCTGCATATGTATACTGTGGAACAAGAGCATGAGTAGATGTCTACATGGATCCCTTAATGTGTACATCTTTCCACTCTGTAGGAAGACGGATACACCCAGCTACTATGTTACCCATCTATCTTACAGGTTTTCTTCCTTGCCATGCTCAAACAGCAACAGACTGAATCTATTTTGGTGTCTCCTACAATATATCTACAGGAGATCCATAGAATCCAGCAGAAACTTATTTAAGATAGCCATATTTCTCACCTAAGATATAATGCACTGTCCCCTTCATTTTTGTACATTAATCTCTGAATGTTTTATTAAACCAGAAAAATTCCTGGTGGCTCATCAGGCTTCTAAGCTTTCAAGGATGAGGACCAGTTTTGGGTTGATACATCTGTTCAGATAATGCCCAGCTGTGGGAACCACATGCCCTTCTTCACATGACACCCACACCTGGAATAAGGCCCATCTCCACAAATTTCAACAATCTTTTGTTGAAATTGTGAAACATGTCCCTGACATTACCACTCTTCACCACCTTAGTACATAGTACTGTTGACTTTCATAAAGAATAATAGCCCCCAGACAGGGTCTTTGCATTTTTTCACCACATAGATAAAGTGACTCTTTGAAATATTAGATAATAAAATCCCTTATCAAGGAAAATCAATCCTCCTTTATAACCACCCTCCACACTGTTGATCCCTAACAATGGACCTCTTTTCCTATCTTTCTGATCTTGCTCACTTGATTCCATCCACTCTGACCTTGTATTCCCTCTCTAGAATGCTCCACCTCTACAAGCTTAACATACTCATTCCCTTCAGATCTTTACCCAAAGGTCAAAGTTCACTTTTGTTGAGAGGAATTGTTAGATGACCATCATATTTTATGTAGCACTCTTTCTAATCCTGTCCTTCTTTCTTGATATCCCTTGCCTCATTTTTATGCAGAAACTTCTCATGGCTTATCAAATGATATGCTTCTTTGTGGAATAAAAACATAATTTCCATGGTAGCATGGGTTAGAATTTATTCACTAGAGCCTGGAATACAGCTTAGCACAGAGATAGGATTCTTCAGTACCTTTTAAAATGAACATTAGCAAAAGAGAAATATTCAATATTTAAGCCTAGTTGATTCGATTCTACCTTTGCCATTAGTTAGGCATTTGTATGATCTTCAGCAAGTCACTAACTCTCTAACCTCTTGTTTATACAGAAAATGAAAATGATGGTAGATTAGGGTACAAACACTGTGTTTTCTCAAGACAAAATCTTACACATCTATGAGGAATGTGGGCCAATAAGATGTCTAAACTTTCAAATAGCATAAATGGGAAGACTTAGTGAGAACATGATATTTTAAAGATGACATATTAACTATTAGTATTGTTTCTCCTACTAACCACTGTAAGACTTAGGAGTACTACCCAACCCTTTTAAGCCTCATTTTTATGGTGAGAGGGAAAGCACTTTTTCTTTCTCAATAAGATTGTTTTTCAGTAACGTTTAAAAAAATTATATCTTAATCATCAGGCAAAGCAATATAATCAATGGTGACTACAAATTTTAATAACTATTTCTCCATAATTCATTCAGCCAACAGTTATTTGTGTTGAATACCGGTGTATGACAGGCTCCGTTCTGGGTACTTGGGATTAAACTGGCACAAAGTATACAAATACTCTGCCTCATGGTGTTTACTTTCCAGTGTAAAGAGACAGATAGGAAAAAAAATAAACTTAATAAAGAAATAAATAACTAGTATTTTGAAAGGTCATGTGTGTTA
Source organism: Marmota marmota marmota (assembly GCF_001458135.2). Classification (NCBI taxonomy): domain Eukaryota; kingdom Metazoa; phylum Chordata; class Mammalia; order Rodentia; family Sciuridae; genus Marmota; species Marmota marmota. Next base: position 2,851 of record NW_026007131.1, read on the forward strand.
TATGGAAGAGATAGCATGATAAGGAAGAGGGGCTCTGGAAAAGAAGGGGATGTCAAGTTGCAATAAAATTTGGTGTCATGATATTTGAGCACACAGTGTCATTCAAAAGCTTTCCTTTCCCCTCTTTTTCCTCTTCCTCTCCTCTATGTTAGTAAGCTTTCCTTCACTATAACACATACCTGAGACAATCAATTTTTAAAGATTTATAAAGATTTTATTTTAATATAAAAATTTTAAACAATTTTTAAATGGTTTATTCTGGCTCATAGTTTTGGAAGTTCCAGTTCAAAACTGGAACTGTTGATTTGGGGACCTGTGGTGAAACAGCATATTGTGGAGCAAACCTGCTTACCTCATGGCCAGGGAGCAAAAGAAGATGAGATCAGCATTAGAGTTCCATAAGCCACTTCAAGGGCACACCCCAAATGACCTGAAGACCTGCCACTAGGCTGTACCTCTAAAAAATTTTCACCACCTCCCAAAAGCACCAAATTGGGGTCTCAGACTGTAACACATGGGCTATCTGAATCATAGAACACTAACACTCCTTTTCTTTCTCTTAGGTTTTCTTAAAATTCTGAAATTATATTATAAATATATTTTTCCTAAAATTAAGGAAACTTTATACTCTGTTATGGTTTGAATATGAAGTGCTCCTGCAAAGCTCCTGTATGAGATGATATAAGAATATTCAGGGGTAAAATGATTAGCTTGTGAAAAGTGTAACACAATCAATGGATTAAACCACTGATGGATTAACTGGGTGGTAATTATAGGCAGGTAGGGTGGAGCTGGAGGAAGTAGGTCACTGAGTGTGTGCTTTTGGGATTCATATGTTGTCCTTGGTGAGTGGAGTTCTCTCTATGCTTCTTGGCCATGATTCCTTCTACTATGATATTCTGCCCCATCCTAGGCCAGAGCTGTGCAATCATCCAACCATAGACTAAACCTCCAAAACCAGGAGCCAAAATAAACTTTTCCTCCTCTATATTATTCTTATGAGGTCTTGGTCACAGTGATGAAAAAACTGGCTAACACACATTTCTGTTGGAGTAGGTGATTACAGTAACATACTTTTAACAGATATTACTGTAAAAAATTTTTTGAAATTAGTTTGTTTACTCTTTCCATGAAAAAATGTTTGAGCTTCCTAATTATGAAATCTGATTGAACTCATAAAGTGCCCTAATACCTATTTTTTTCAAAGAAGCTGTATTTCCGAGGCAAATGAAATAAATAGCAGTATCTTTAAAAATAAATGCATACTTTTTAGTCCACTTGTTTTGAAACTCATGATTTTATTACTGACTTTTCTATTCTTAGAAAGCACTATAGCAAGTAAAGAGATGCAAATTTGAGGCCTCTTTTTCTTTTCTTTCTTTTTTAAAATTTTTAACAATAATCCTTTACTTAGCATAAGCCTTTCTAGGATGACTGAAAAATATACAATGACCAAGCCACTGTACCTTGCAGAAAGAGAT
>NW_026007132.1:0-5021 GCF_001458135.2 Marmota marmota marmota
TTAGTGTTTGGTCTGGGGTAAGGGTTAGTGTTAGGGGTATGGCTTGGTATTGTTTTAGGGCTAGGGCTAGGGTTAGGGCTAATTTTAGCATTAGCATTAGGGTTAGAGGTAGTTTCAGTGTCAGGCTGAGGCATCAGTTTAGGGTTAGTTTTAGAGATAGGTTTTGATCTAGAGTTAGTACTAGAGCTAAGGATAGTGCAAGTGTTACAACTAGTTTTAGAGCTTGGGTTAGGTTTATGGTAAGGTTTAGAGTTAGAAGTAGGGATAGCTCTTGTGTAAGAATTATAGTTAGTCTTAATTCTAGTGTTAGGGTTAGGGTTAGGAATAGGGCTATGTTAGGGCTAGGATAAGGGCTAGGTTTAGTGTTAGGGTTAGGGCTAGAGTTAGTGTTATGGATAGGGCCAGGACTAGTGTTAGGGTTAGGGTAAGGGTTAGGTATTAAGCTCTGCCTAGGGCTAGGGGGAGTGTTAGGTTTATTATTAGGTCTGGGTTATGGTTATGGTTATAGTTATGTTTGGGGTTAGGGCTAGGGTTTTCATTAAGGTTAGGGTTAGTTTTAGAGTAATGTATTGGCTTAGATGAAAGATTAGGTTTATGGTTAAGTTTAGGTTATGGTTAAATCTAGGTTTAAGGATACGTTTAGTTTTGATTTATGGTAAGGGTTACAGTTAAGTTTATGGCAAGGCTTAGGTTTAGGGTTAGGTCGAGGTTTAGGTTTATGATTAGGGTTAGGGATAGAGTTAGGGTTAGGGCTAGGGTTATTATTAGGGTTAGTGGTAGGGTTAGGATAATGTTAGGTTACAGCTAGGATTAGTACTAGGGTTAAGGTTAGGATTAGGGCTAAGGTTAGGTTTAGGTTTAGGAAAAGGTCTAGGGTTATGTTTAGGCTAAGGGTTATGATTTGAGCTAGGGTTATGTGTAAGGCAAGGGTTAGGGTTAGGGCTACATTTAGGATTATGGTTATGCTTAGGGTAGACTTAAGCCTCAGATTATGGCTAGGTTTTCTGTTAGGTTTAGGCCCAGGGTTAAGGCTATGTGTAATGTAAGATGTATGTTTCTGATTAGAGCTAGTTTTAGGGTTAGAGTTATGGCTATGTCTAGTGTTATGTTTAGGTTTTGGGTGAGTTTCAGGTTTAGAGCTAGGTTTAGTGTTAGTGTTAGGGTCAGTGTTCAGGATAGAGTTAGGTTTAAGGTGAAAGCCAGAACTACGACTAGAGTTAGGTCTAAGGATAGGGTTAGTGTTTGCTTTAGGTTAAGGATTATGGTAGGGCTAGGACTCCGGGTTTTTTAGGTCTAGGTTTAGAGTTATGCCTATATTTAGGATTAGGATTAGGTCTAGGGCTAGTGTTAGGGTTAGGTTTAGTTATAAGTTTACTGGTAGGGCTCACTCTAACCCTAACCATTAACCTAAACCAAACCCTAACCTTACACCTAGACCTAACCCTGGCCCTAATTTGAGTTGGAAGCTAAACCCTAAAACTAACCTAGAACCTGACACTGACCTTAACACTTCTAGCTCTAAAACATCACCCTAAACCTAAAACTAACCCGAATACTAAACCTAGCACTAAACCCCTAAAACTAGCCCTAATTGTAAACCTAGTAATTACATTAGCAGGAATCCTAAGCCTAGCCATAACAAACCCCCAAACCTAGCCCTAATCCGATCCTTAACCCTAGCTTTAAACCTAACCTAACCCTAACACTACCCCTAATTGTGATCATAACTCTTAACTTTAAACTGATCTCTGACTCTATTCATTACCATAACCATAACCCTAACCACAGTGATAATGCTAGGCATAAACCTAACCCTATCCCGAATCCTAATACTTCCATTACGCTAAACCTAACCTGAATCCTAAACCTAACCCTATCATTTTCCTAAACCTAATCCTAAAACTAATTTAAGCCCAAACTAGAAAACTTAACCAATCCCAAACCCTAACCCACACTTTGACTCTTATAATACCCCTATCTCTAAACTTGAACATAACCCAACACCAAACCCTTAGCCTAGACGTAGCCATAAACCTAATCCTAAAACTATCTGTAACCATAATTCTGGCCCTGAAATTAGCCCTAGCCGAAATCCTAGCCCTAACCCTACAAACACACCTAGCCCTCATCCTAGCCCTAAACCTAGCCTTAATCATAATCCTAACTCTAGCCCTACACCTAACCCTAATTCTAACCCTCACCCTACTTCTAAACCTAGCTATAATGACATCCTTTACCCTAAATTTAAAGCTAACACTAACCCTAACACTAGGCTTAAGCTAAACACAAAACCTAGCCCTAATCCTAGCCCTAATTTAGCTCTATCTCTAACCCTATCTTAACCCTAGCCATAAGACTAACTATAAATCTTGCCCTAGCCCTATCCCTAGTTCTAACCCTATATGCTACCGTAAACCTAACACTATCCCTAACACTTGCCCTAAAGTTGTTCCCAGCCCTAACCCTAATTCTAAATCTAACCTTAAACCTAACCTTAAGCCTAACACTAACACTAGCGCTAACCCTAATGCTAATTGTAAGACTAGCACTAACCCTAATCCTAGCAGTGAACCAAAACTGAACAATATCCCTAACCCTAAACCTTAACTTAAACCAAACACTAACATTACATATAGATCTAAACTTATCCTTAATTCGAGTCCTAAGCCTCAACTTAAAACTAATCCTAACCCTGAATCATTTCCTAACACTCACCCTAGATCTAAGAACTGTCCTAAACTCAAACCGAACACTAACATTAACAATGGCCCTAATTCGAGAATTAATGCTAACCATAAAAGTAACCCTGACTTTGACTCCTATCCTAACAAGAACCATAGCTATAAATATTACCCTAACTTTAAACCTAACACTAACACTCAACCTACCCCTAACCCTAACCCTAAAACTAACCCTAAATGTAACACTAGTTTTTACATTAGCCATTGGCATAATCCTAGCCCTAACCCTAACACAAAAACTAGTCCTAAACTGAGCCCTCAACATAGCTTTAACTATAACTCTAACCCTAACCATAGCCCTAACCCTAGATATAAATCAATCCCTTACCCTAAGTGAAACCCTAAATCTAAGAGTATCCCTAGACCTATCCCTAGTTTTTAGACTAACCAAAACCCTAACCCTATTAATAGTCCTAACTCTAGCCTTCATTTTAGCTCTAACACTATCCCAAATCCTAACCCTAATCCTGACTCTTATTCTGACCCTAAGACTAAACCTAGATCTAACCCTAACCCCAATCCTTACCCAAAATTTACCATACTCCTATCCCTAGACCTAACTCTGAACCTAACTCCCAGCCTAGCCCTAATCATAACTCAGAATGTAACCCTTATGCTAAACATAACCATAAACCTAATCCTAGTTCTAACCCTCACCTTAACCCTAACACAAGACCTAATCCTAACCATAACCCTAGCCCTAAACTTAACTCTAACTGTATCCATTACCCTAAAAATAACCCTTACAATAATGCTAACTCTAGGATTAACCCTAACCCTGTTGCTTTCCCAAAACCTATCAATTATCCTAAACCTACCATGAACCCTAAACTTAACCCAGTGATTACGCTAACCCTAATACTAATGCTAATTCAAGCCTTAACCTAACCTCAAATCTAAACCCTATCACTGACTGTGACCCTAATAATTCCCCTAGCTATAAACCTGACTCTTACCCTACCTAATTCTTACACTAGACCTAGCCATAAACCTAACCCTAAAACTATTCCTAAACTTAACCCTAGACTTGATATTAACCCTAGCCTTCATCCTAGTCCTAACTCTAACACAAACCTATTATTCTAGCCCTAAACATAGCCTTAATTTTATCCCTAACCCAAACCGTAGGCCTAACAGTAACACTAAACCTAGCCCTCATCTTAGCCATAATTTAGCCCTATCCCTAAACCTATCCCTAAACCTAACTTTACCTCAAAGTCTAACTCTAACTCTCATCCTAACCCTAACCCTAGTTCTTACTCTATACCTTACTAGAACCCTAATCCTAGTCCTAAACCTTGGTGTAACCCTAGACCTATTCATAGCCCTGGCCATAACCCTAGATCTAACCCTAACTATAAATCTAACCCTAAACCTAAGCCTAAACCTAAACCTAACACTAGCCCTAATGCTAACACTAATCCTAAAACTAGCTCTGACTCTAGCTCTAGCCATAAAACAAAACCAAGTCATACACAAAACCCTAACCCTTAACCTAAACCAAACGCTAACTCTACACCTAGCTCTAACATATCCCTAATTCTAGCCCTAATTCTAACCCCAAAACTAACCCTGACCCTGACTCTGACCCTAACACTAACCCTGGCTCTAAACATCATCATCACCGTAAACCTCAATCTAACACTAGACCTAGCCCTAACTCTAGCCCTATAACTAGCACTAATCATATCCCTACTTCATACATTAGCCATAGCCTTAACCCTAGCCCTAAACTAATCAAAAATCTAGTCTTAATCCAAGTCCTAAACCTAGCTTTAACCCTAAACTTAAACCTAACCCTAATCCCAAATTAGCGCAAATCCTATACATAACCCTAGCCCTAACCTTAGGTCTAAACCTACCCATTACCCTAACAATAACCCCAAACCTTAAGCTAACCCTAGGCCTAACCATAACCCTATCCATTACACTAAACCAAACCTAAACTCTAAAACTAACCCTGTCATTACCCTAAACCTAAACCCTACGTAACCCAAACCCTAACCCTGACACTGACCCTAAAAATAACCCTAGATATAAGCCTGAATCTTGCCCTAAACCTTATACTTACACTAGACCACGCCATAAATCTAACACTAAATCTAGCCCTAACTGTAACCCTAGACCTGACATTAGCCCTAGCTCTAATACTATCGCTAACCCTGACACAAAACCTAAACCTCATCCTAGCCATAAACCTAGTTTTAATCATAACGCTAACTCTAACTCTAGCCCTAACCCTAATAATAACCCTTTCCCTAGCCATAAATCTAGATAAAA
>NW_026007132.1:9161-13962 GCF_001458135.2 Marmota marmota marmota
TATCCTTAGTTCTAGCCCTAACCCTAGATCTAACACTAATTCCAAAATCAATCCCTACCCTAACACTAAGCCTAAGCCTAACACTAGCACTAGCCCTAACCCTAGGACTAAAACAAAACCGAGTATGAGCCCTCAACCTAAAACTTAACATAAACCAATACTAAAATTACAAATACCTAAACCTAGCCGTAATTCGAGTCCTAAATCTAACCTTAAAACTAACCGTGACCCTGACTCATATACTAACACTCACCCTAGTTCTAAACACTGCCCTCACCTTAACTGAGCCCTAACAGTAACCCCAGCCCTAATTCGAGTCCTAACTACAACCCTAAAACTAAGCCTGACCCTGACTCCTATCATAACATGAACCCTAGCTATAACTATCACCCTAACCTTAACCTAACCCTAACACTAAACCTAACCCATACCCTAACAATAAAACTAACCCTAATGGTAACCCTAGTTCTTACATTAGCCATTGCCCTAACCCTAGCCCTAACCCTAACACAAGACCTAGGCCTAATCCGAGCCCTAAACCTAGCTTTAACCCTAACTATATCCATAAGCATAGCCACAACCCTAACTCTAAACAAATCCCTTTCCAAAGCAAAACCCTAAGCCTAAGGGTAACTCTAAACCTATCCCTAATCCTTAGGCTAACTAAAACACTAACCCTGTTAATATCCTTTAACCTTGACCTCATTCTAGATCTAACCCTATTCAAAACCCTAACACTAACCCTGACCATTTTACTTACCTTACCACTAATCTTAGGTCTAATCCTAACCCTAACCCTAACCCAAAATCTACCGTAATCCTATCCCTAGACCTAAACCTGAACCTAACTCTCAGCCTAGCCCAAACCATAGCTCAGAACCTAACCCTTACACTCAACATAACCCTAACCTATCCCTAGTTCTAACTCACACCCAACCCTAAATGAAGACTTAATCCTAACCATAACCATAGCCCTAACCTTAAATCTAACTGTATCATTACACTAAACATAACCCTTACCCTAATGCTAACCCTTGGCCTAACACTAAACATATGACTATCCCCAAACTTATCAATTACCCTAAACCTACCCTGAACCTAATCCAGTCATTACCCTAACACTAACCCTAATGCTAATTCGAGCCCAAACCCTAAACTCAAACCTAAACCAAACCCTAACACTGACACTGACACTAACAATTCCCCTAGCTCTAAACCTCACTCTTACCCTATATCTAACCCTTACACTAGACCTAGCCATAAATCTAACCCTAAAACTATCCATAAGCATAACCCTAGACCTGATATTAGCCCTAGCCCTGATAATAGCACTAAACCTAACACAAACCCTACCCATTATCCTAGCCCTAAACATAGCCTTAATTATAACCCTAACCATAACCCTAGGCCTAAACCTAACACTAACCCTAGCCCTAGTCTTTGATCTAATTTAGCCCTATCCCTAACCTTAACCCTAACCCTAATCCAAAGACTAACTCTAAGAATCACGTTAGTCCTAAGACTAGTTCTAACCCTATACTTTACTGGAACCCTAATACTAGCACAAACTATAGGCCTAACACTAGCCCTATCCATAGCCCTAGCAGCATACCTAGATCTAACCCTAACTCTAAATCTAACCCTAACCCTTAGCCTAACCCTAAACCTAACCCTAGCCCTAACCCTAACCCTAAGCCTCACTTTAGACCTAACCCTAGCTCAAAGCCTAACATTTCCCCTTAACATAACCCTAGCCCTATCCCAAACCCTAACCTAACACTAGCCCTAATCCTAACCTTAACCATAGATCTAAACATAGCTCTAATTATATCCACTACCCTAACCCTAGCTCTAATCCTAACCATAACCCTAGCCCTAAACCTAGATCTAATTCTATACATTACCCTAAACATAATACTAACTCTAATGCTAACCCTAGGCTTAACCCTAAAACTATTACAAACCCTAAACCTATCCATTACCCTAAAACTAACCTGAACCCTAATACTAAGACTATTCATGACCCTAACCCAAACTCTAACCCTAATTCATGCCCTAAGACTAAACCGTAACTTAAACCAAACCTTAAGCCATACACTGACCCTAATAATACACGTAGCTGTAAATTGACTGTTACTATAAATATAACCTTTACACTAGACCTAACCATAAACATAACCCAAAACATATCCCTAACTGTAACCCTAGACCTGACATTAGCCTAGCCCTAATCCTAGCCCTAACCCTAACACAAACACTAGCTCTCATCCTAGCCCAAAACCTAGCCTTAATCATAACCTAACCCTAATTCTAACCCTTTCCCTAGTCCTAAACCTAGTTATAACCCTATCACTTACCGTAAACCTGACCCAAACCCTAACCCTAATACTAACCCTAGCCCTAACCTTAACCCTAGGACTAACCCTAACACTATTCCTAGCCCTAATCCTAAACCTAACCCTAACCCTAGCTCTAAGACTACATATAACTCTCACCCTAGCCCTAGCCCTAATTCCTACCCTATCACTTACCATAACCTTATTTCTAGCCCTAAGCCTAGAATAACCCTAGACCTAACCTTACACCTTGCCCCAAACCTAGATCTAAATCTAACTCTAAATCTAACCCTGATTCTACACCTAAACCTAACCCTAACACTAGCCCTAACCCTAATTCTAATCGTAAAACTAGTCCTAAACGATAGGCTTAGCCCTAAACAAAATTGAGCCATAACACTAAGCCTAAACTTTTACCTCAACCAAACCCTAACCTTACATCTAGCCCTAAACCTAGCCCTAATTCGAGTCCTAAGCTTAACCTTAAAACTACTCATGAACCTGTCTCTGACATTAACATTAACCGTACCGGTAAACATCACCCTAAACCTAAACCTTAACCTAACACTGGACCTATTCCTAACCCTAACTCTAAAACTAGTTCTAAACGTAAAGCTAGATCATACATTAGCCATAACATTGAACCTAATGCTAACCAAAACCTAGTCCAAATCTGAGACCTAATCCTAGCTTTCACCCTAACCCTAACCCTAACACTAGCCCTAACCCTAACCCGAAACCTAGCTCTAACCCTAGCTCTAACCTTATCCTTTACCCTAGCCAAACCCCAACCCTAGTTGCTAATGCTAACCCTAGTCCTAAAACTAATCCTTAGTCTAACCCAACCACTAACCCTATTACTAGTCCTAACCCTAGCCCTCATTCTTGTTTTAACAATAACCTAATTCCTAACCCTAACCCTGACCTTTATTCTGAAACTGAACCTAAACTAAACCCTAACACTAGCCCTAACCTTAACCCTATATCTAAACCTTATGCTTTGTCCTAGCCAAACCCCAACCCTAATGCTAACCCTAGTCCTAAAACTAATCCTTAGTCTAACCCAAACACTAACCCTATTACTAGTCCTAACTCTAGCCTTCATTTTTGTTTTAACAATAACCTAAATCCTAACCCTAACCCTGACCCTTATTCTGACCCTGAACCTAAACTAAACCCTAACATTAGCCCTACACAAAACCCTATATATAAACCTAACCTTAACACTAGACCTAGATTAAACCTAATCAAAAATCAAGCTATATCTTTCACCAAGACCTAAACAAAAAACTATCCCTAGCTCTAATGATAACCCTTAACCTAAGCCAAACACTACCCTTACCTCTATACCTACCCAATACTAATTCTGGCTTTTGCCCTAACCCTAACCCCAATCCAAACACAGACCCTTACATTAACAATAACCCTAGCTATAAAACTGACCCTAACCGAAACCAAAACCTGACACTACACCTAGTCATAAATGTAAACATAACCCTTACATTACCATAGCACTAAAACTAGCTCTAAACCTAACTCAAAACCTTGCCCTAATCATAGGCCTAAATCTAGCCCAAAGCGTAATCCTAACCCTAACCTAAGCTTATCCCTTACCCTAAGCCTAACACTAATGCTAACCCTAACCCTCGCCTTAGACCTAACCCTAGATAAAACCCAAAACTGAATCCTAAACATAAACCTAGCCCTATCCCTAAACCTAATCCTAATCCTAGCCCTAATCATAATGTTAACACTAGCCCTAATACCATCTCTAAAATTATCCATTACACTAAACCAAACCTTAACCCTAATTATTACCCTAGCTCTAATCCTAATTGTAAACCTAATCCTAAACCTAACACTAAACTTAACCCTCATTGTAGCCTTAACCCTAGATAAAACCCTAACCATTACTCTGAATCCAAACTTAGCCCTAACCCTAACACTAACCCTAAACCTAAAACTATCCCTAACCCTAACCTGACATCTAACCCTGTGGTGAGCCGCTTCTGCCGTTTATGCAAATTATGGTCGCCATTACAAGATGGCACTGGCTCCGCTGTGGTCTGTGACAAACAACTCCTTATTTGGGAGAGTTGGCGCATGACTTTTCATCACCCTATGAGAAAGCTCCACGTGGCTGCTTTGCATTGGGGCTTGAGATGCTTTATTAAGGCTGGGAGGGGCATCCGAGAGGGAGAAGAAGAACTATCAAGGGCCTGAAATAAACTACTGAAAGAAGATTCTTGAGTGTTGCGTCTTCCTTGCGGGCAAGAAGTCGCGACAAGTGGTGCCAAGACCCGGGAACCAGAACTTTCAGCAGTCAGGGGGGTGCACCGTAGTCCCAGGTAAGTGGGATCCACGATCAAAGCGGGAAATAGTCCCAAGTAAGTGGAATCCGCGACCAAAGCGGGGCAGCAGCTGCATTGTGTACTTTCATTTTTACTTTCGCTTTTGTTTTCTGT
>NW_026007132.1:24528-36506 GCF_001458135.2 Marmota marmota marmota
ATCCAGGAATTCTGAAGGTGTTTCCTCCTTCCTTTGAATGACCTCCTGCACCTTTTGAAAGTTAACAGCCTTGCGGGTGGCCTTTTTCAGGCCCGCCAAGAGGCAGGATGTAAAAAGGTCACGAGACTGTAAGCCTTCAGGGGTGTTGTAATCCCATAGGGGATCCTGCTCTGGGACAGCATGAGGGCCCGTGGGGTGGTTGGGATTGGTCCTATGATTTTCATCAGCATGGGCTTGGGCTAGCTCCCAACCCGTCGCCTTTCCTCAGGTAGAAGTGTATTGGCCAAGAGCATGTAAATGTCATGATGAGTGAGGCTATATGCTTGTAGGACCCATTGAAACTCCTGAATATAAGTGGTGGGGTCAGTGGTGAATGAGCCTAACTTCCTGTCTAGCTGAGTAATGTCCGACATGGAGAAGGGCACATGGACTCTGATGACACTCTCGGGACCAGCTACCTCATGAAGGGGTGCAATTGTCTTGGGGGTGGGAAGGAGTCCCTTAGACCTGGTAACAGGAGGACTAAAAGAGGCAGGCTGCAGACAGGAAGGAGAGGGAGGGGAAGGGAGTGTCTCTGTGGAGGAGGAGGAGGTGGAGCAGGCAGAATAGGGCAGAGAGGAGGGGGATGAAACGGAAGGCTAAGGACCTTTGGAATCAGGAAGAGGAAGAGGAGGGTATAGTGGGAGAGAAGGGGAAGATGGGGCTGGGTGATAAGGTGGGGGTTCATCTGCTGGGTCAAATGAGGAAGAATCTGCGAAGTCAGGAGTAGAAGTAGGGGAAGAGAGGGGTTTGCAAGCAATGAGGACCTGAGAGGGAGGGCAGGAGGAGCAGAGAGCAGGGTGCTGTGCGAGAAGGCTAAAACCTTCAACACAGGGAATTTCCCTCCACTTTTTCAGACGCTGGCAATAGTTAAAAAGGTCCTGGAGGAGGTTTGGATCTAAAGAGCCTTCTGGAGGCCAATGATTGCCATTATCCAGTGGATATGTAGGCCAATCTTGGGTACAGAATTTGATTAGAAGTTTGGGTTTGATGTCTGGTGTGAGGGAGAGTGTGGCCAGATTTTTTATTAAACATTTGAGAGGTGAGGCTTCAGGTATAGACGAAGAGGTGCTCATAGTCACAGGGAAAGATGGAAGAGAGAGAGAGAGAGAGAGAGAGAGAGAGAGAGAGAGAGAATAAGAGTAAGCGAGAGAGACAAAGAGAAAACCCGGGCTGGAACGGCTTCCAGGTAGCTCAGGGCGAACGGGGGTCAGGTGGGCGTCCCCAAAATGACCAGCCATCGTGAGGAAATACAGAGGGCACTACCTGGCCGTCACCAGTGAAGTGCGATCTGTGAGACCCAATGGGGTCGGAGCCATGGGCAACCTGACGTTAGGAAAGTTTTTGACCACAGCAGAAGAAGTCAGTAATGAAAACAGAACTCCGGCTCCGGCAGAATGCAGTTCCAGGCCGGGAGTTCAGTTTTCCCCGAGCAGAGAGGCAGCTTCAGCCAGACACAGCAGCCCCCGCAGGAAACAGCAACTCTAGCCGGCAGCCACAGCGGCAGCGGAGGAGGGAAAAAACCACAGAGCCTCTCGTGTAAACTCAGAAGCCTCTCGCCCCAAAGGGAAACGGATCACCAGAGTGTCCACTTCGGCCAGTAAAGGTCTTAGTGGGAGGAATTCCCTCCCCCCACCGGGCGTCTGGAGTGTGCTGGATGATCATGGTCACAAACCCAGCTGTAGCCCGAAGGGAGTTGGCGAGCCGGGGTCAGGGGACGCTTCCCTATGCCAGATCAGTGGTGAGTGCTGGAAGCCGGAGTCTGAAAAGAGCGGACCAGGGCGGAGTGTCTCGGCGGAGCGGGGGACTGGGCTCTGGTTGGAAAGAGCTCACCCGTATCCTCACACGGGGCACCAGAATGAAAGAATTCCCCACGCAAAGACACTTCGCCAGGAGAATTCCAATTTTATTGCAAAAAGCTGTGTGCTTATATAGAACTAAGTGGGAGATGGTAGGGCTTAGATAAATGGCAGGCAACCTGTTTATTGGCAAGTTCTTTCAGATATCAGCTCCAGATCCCAGGAATTAGTTCTCATTGGGGCTAAGGTTCCCCGCCAGTGAGATTTGAAATTGGCGCCGGCGGGAGAGTTCACACGGACGGGAACTTTTCCCGCCACTGCAGAAAAGAAGAAGGTAGGAAGAAGAAGTGCTTAGGCGTCATGTTGGGGTTTTTTCTCTGGGGTATGGCTGCCATTTATACTTTTCCCAACACTAACCCTCGGCCTAACCCTAACACGTTCGCTAATCCTAACCTATACATTACCCTAAACATAACCCTAACCCTAAACCTAACCAAACACTAAACCTATACGTAACACTAACCCTAAAACTAGCCCTAATTGTAACCCTAGTTCTTACATTAGCCATAGCCCTAAAGCTAAAACAAAACTTAGCCTAGCCCTAATCCAAGCTCTAACCCTAGCTTTAACCCTAACCCTAAACATAACCCTAGCCCTAACCCTAACCCTAACCTTAGCGCTAACACTAGTGCTAACCCCTTCCCTTACCCTAAGCCAAACTCTAATCCTAAAGCTACCCTAGTCCTAAACCTAATTCTTAGCTTAACCCAAAACATAACTCTATTACTTGTTCTAACCCTAATACTCAATGTAGCTCTATCACTATCCCAAAACCTAAACCTAACTCTGACCCTTATTCTTACCCTAACACTAACCATAGGTCTAAACCTGACCCTAACCCTAAACCGACCTCTAACTTTGGCACTACCTATAACCCTATAACTAAACCTTACCCTGTCACTAGACCTAGACCTACACTTAATCCTTTAGCTAGTGATAACTCTAGGCGAATGCATAAACAAAAACTTAATCCAAGCCCTAATAATAACCCTTAACCTAAATCAAACACTAACCCTACTCCTAGAACAAACCCTAGTCCTAATGCAAGCCCTAACAATAAACCTAACCCTAACCTGAACACTGACCCTTACCCTAACACAAAACCTACCTCTAAAACTTATACTAACAAAAAACATAACCCTAACACTAGACCTAGAGATATCACTAACCCTGAAACAAGTCATCACCATAGGCCAAAACCTATGTCTAACTGTATCCATTACCCTAATCCTAACCCTAATCCTAATGCTAACCGTAGCCCTAACCCTCACACTGACTCTAACCCTAATCCTCGTCCTACTCCAAACATTAGCTCAATCCCTAACCCTTAAACTTAACCTAACCCTAACACTAACCCATGGCCTAAACCTAAACCTAAAATTAACCCTAGTCCTAATCCTAACCTTAAACCTATTCCTAAACCTAGCTCTAAGCCTACATATTACCCTAACTCTAAGCCTATCCTTAATGATAACCCTAGCCCTAACCCTAACTCTACCCCAACCCATTTCCCTAACCCTAACCCTAACCCTGATGATAACCCTAGTTCTTACCCTAAATCTACCCTAACCCTAACCCTCGATATAACCAAAAACCTAACCCTTGCCATAGAGCTAACCCTTGCTCAAACCCTAAACATTACCCTAAACCTAACCCTAAACCTATCCCTAATCCTAAACTTAAGCCAAAACCTAACCCTAACCCTAACCATAACACAAAATCAAACCCTATCCAATACCCTAAACCTAATGATAACCCTAGCCCTATCCTTAACACTAACCGTGACCCTAACCTTAACTATAACCTAGACCTAACCCTAAACCTAACCATTGCCCTAGTGCTAACCCTAGCTCAAACTCTAAACCATACCCTAAACCTAAACCTAACCCTAACCCTAGGTCTAACCCTAACTCTAGCCCTAATACAAATCATAACCCTAGCCCTAACCCTATCTTTATCTTATGCACAACCATAACCCTAAGGCTAACCCTAGGCCTAACCCTAACACTTTTGCTAACCCTAACCCTATCAATTACCCTACACATAACATGAACCCTAAACCTAAACCTATCATTACCCTAATCAAACCTTAATGTTAATTCAAGCTCTAGACCTAAACCCTAATCTAAACCAAACCCGAAACCTAATTCTAACATTAATAATACCCTTAGCTGTAAACCTGACCCTTACCCTAAACCGAACCCTTACACTAGACCTAGCCATAAAACTAACACTCAATCTTTCCGTAACATAAGCCTACACCTGCCGCTAGTCCTAGCCCTAATTCTTGCCATAACCCTAAAACAAACCCTTGCCCTCATCCTAGTCCTAAACCTAGCCTTATTACTAAACCAAACCATAACCCTAGCCCTAACCGAATTCTAACCTTCGACCTAGCCCTAAAAGTAGCTCTAACCCCATCCCTTCCCCTAAACCTAACTCTATCCCTAAACCTAAACCTAAGCCTAAAACTAGGCCTAACCCTAATACAAATGCTAGACCTAATCCTAGCCCTAATTTGGCCCTAAACCTAACCTATCCCTTACCCAAAGATTAACTCTAATTCTCGCCTTAGTCCTATTTCTAGTTCAAACCCTGTCCCTTACCATAATCCTATAACTTGCCTTTACATTAGCCCTAACCATAGCTCTAGCCTTGATGCTATATCTAACCCTAATTCAAATCTAACAATAACCCTAAGCTAAACCTCTCACTAACACAAGCTGTAACACTAATGCTAATCCTATAACTAGCTCTACCCTAGCCCTAACCCTACAAAACAACCAACCAATAGCCCTAACCCTAACCTTTAACATAAACCAAACACTAAGCGTACACCTAGCTCTAAACCTAGCTATAATTTGAGTCTTATCCCTAACCCTGAAACAAACCCTGACCCTGACTATGACCATAACACTAACACTAGATCTAAACATCACTCAAAACCTAAACCTAAACCTAACCCTACACCTAGCCCTAACCTTAACCCTAAAACTAGTTCTAATTGTAACCCTAGATCTTACATTGGCTGTAGCCATAAACCTAGGACTAACCTAACCCAAAACTGATCCTTAATTGGAGCCTAACACTACCTTTAATCCTAAGCATAACCCTAATTCTAGCCCTAACCCTTATCCTAAACCTAACCCTAACCCTAACCCTTGACATAACCCAAAACCTAACCCGCACCCTAGCCTTGATCCTAACCATAAACCTAGCCCTATCCATTACCCTAATCCTAATCCTAACCCTAATGCCAACCCTAGGATAACCCTAAACCTTTTCCTAACCCTAAAACTACACATTACCCTAAACCTAACCTGAACCCTAAACCTAATCATATCCATAAACCTAATCCTAACCCTAACAATCTTAACCCTAAAACTATTTCTAACCATAACCCTAGACCTGAAATTAGATCTAGCCCTAATGAAGCCCTAACCCTAAGCCAAATCAGGCCTAATCCTAGCCCTAATCTTAGCCTTAATCCTAAAACTAACCCTAACCATAGTCATAACCCTAATTTTAACCCTTTCCCTAGTTCTAAAGCTAGCTAAAACATCATACCTAACCATAACCATAACTGTAGCCATAAACCTAGGCTCAGCCTTAATACTAACCCTAGCTCTAATCCTGGCCCTAATTAAGCCCTAATTCTAACCCTAAATCTAACCATAACACTAACACTAACTCTAAATCTTGTCCTATCCGTATCCCTAGTTCAAACTCTATCCCTTATGATAACTCAATCCCTAGCCCTAACCCTAGCCCTAACAATCACTGTAGCGCAAAACCTAGATCTAACCCTAACTTTAAATGTAACCCTAATCCTAAGCCTAAACCACACCCTTACACTAGCTCTAACCCTAATGCTAAATTGAAAACTAGCCCTAGCCCTATCCTTAGCCCTCAAGCAAAATGGAGCCATAGCACTGATCACTGATCCTAAACCTTAACCTAAGCCAAACCCTAATACTACACATAGCCCTAACCCTAGCCCTAATTCGAGTCCTAACTCTAACCCTAGAACTAATACTAACCATGACTCTGACATTAACACTAAACCTAGCTCGACACATTACACTATCCCTAAACCTAAAAAAAAAAAAACAAAAAAAAATCCTACACTAGACCTCAACCTAAACCAGTTCTAAGCCAGTTCTTAAATAAGTCATATCCCTAAACCTAACATAAAACCTAGCCCTAATCCAAGGCCTAACCCTAGCTTTAACTCTAACGCTAATCCTGACCTTAACCTAGCCCTATCCCTTGTCCTAATCCTATCACTAACCCTATTTCTTACACTTAGCCAAGCCCTCACCCTATTGCTACCCTAATCCTAACCCTAATTCTATGCATACCCCAAACCATAACTCTATTACTAGTCCTAAACCTAGCCCCTCATTCTAGCTCTAAAATTAACCCAAACCCTAAACCTAATGCTGATGCTTATTCTGACCCTAACTCTAAACCTAGGTTTAAACCTGACCCTAACCCTTATCTGAAACCTAAGACTACCCATACCAGTAACCCTAACACTAAACCTAACACTAACACTAGCCCTAGACCTAAACCTAATCTTACATATAGCCATAACCCTAGCCTTAGCCCTAACAATAACCCTTAACCTAAACCAAACACTAACTCTACCCGTAGACCTTATCCTAGTCTTCATTCTGGACCTAAACCTAAAACTAATCCTAACCTGAAACCTGACACTTACCCTAACAAAAACCTTAACTCTAAACCTTAATCTAACCCAAAAACTAACCCTAACACTAGACAAACTCTAAATCTAGCCATAACCAAAACTCTAGCTCTTACATTACCCTTATACCTAACACTAGCCATAAACCTGACACAAATCCTGGCCCTAATTACAGCCCTAAGCCGAACCCTAAGCATAAACCTAACCCTAAACCTAGCCCTAACCCTATCCCCAACCCCCATTCTAGCCCTAACCCTAGCTCAAACCCTAAACCTTACCCTTAACATAAACCTAGCCCAAACACTGAACCTCACCCTAACTCTAGCCCTAATCCTAACTGTAACCATAGCCCAAACCCTAACTCTAACTCTAACACTAACCATAACCCTTTAAATAATGCTAACTCTAGCCCTAAATTTAACCCTAAACCTAACATTAATGTAAACCTAACGCTATCTTTAACCTGATATCTAAACCTATTACCCTAAACCTAATGATAACCCTAGCCCTAACCATAACACTAACCATGACCATAACCTTAGACCAAACCCTAAATTAATGTTAACCATAGCAAAAATCCTAGCTCAAACCCTAAACTGTACCTTAAACCTAATCCTAAGTGTAAGCCTCGCCCTAAACCTGACCCTAACCCTAACTTTAGCCTTAATCCTAACCATTATCCTAGCCCTAACACTACAACTAAACCTATAAATTACCCTAACAATAACCATGACCCTAATGCTAACCATAGGCATAACTCTAAACCTATCAGAAACCCTAACCATATCCATTACCTTAAACCTAACCTGAACCCTAAACTTAACACTATTTATTACCCTAACCTTTATTCTAACCTTAATTCTAATTTGAGCCTTAACGCTAAACCTTAACCTAACCCAAACCTGAAGCCTGACTCTGACCCTAATAATACCCCAGCTCTTAATCTTACCCTTTCCCTAAACATAATATTTTAATTTCACCTAGCCATAAACCTAACCCTACAAATATCACTAACTATAAACCTAGAACTGACATTAATCCTAGCCCTAATTCTTGCTCTAAACCTAATACAAAACCTAGCCCTAATCCTAGCCTTAAATCTAGCCTTAATCCTAAACCGAACCATAACCCTAGCCCTAAACCTAAAGCTAATCATAAAACTAGCCCTAATTCTAACCATAGCACTAAAACAAAACTGAGCCACAGGCCTAACACAAACCCTAACTTAAACCAAACAAGAGCACTACACCTAGATCTAACCCTACCCTAATTCGAGTCCTAACCCTAACCTTAAAACTAACCCTGACCTGACTGATATCCTAACACTATCCCTAGGTATAAATATCACCCTAACCTTAAACCGAACCGTAACACTTGACCTACCCCTCTACCTAACCCTAATGTTAAGACTAGTTCTTATATTAGCCGTTGCCCTAACCCTAGCCTTATACCTCACACAAAAACTAGCCCTAATCTGAGACCTAAACCTAGCTTTAACCCTAATCATAAACCTAACCCTAGCCCTAAGCCTATGCCTTACCCTGAGCAAAACCTTAACCCTGATGGTAACCCTAGACCTATTCCTAATCCTTAGGCTAACCAAATCCTAACCCTATTAATAGTCCTAACACTAGATCTCATTCTAGCTCTAACAATATCCCAAACCCTAACACCAACCCTGACTCTTATTTTGACCATAACATAAAACCTATGTCTAAACATGACCCTAAACCTAAACCAAACCCTAACACTAGCCCTACTTCTCAACTTGTACCTAAACCTAACCCCACCACTAGCTCTAGACTTAAAATGAATCCTAAATCTAGCCTGAACTCTAGCTCTAGACCTAAACAAAATCCTAGCCCTAGCCCTAACAAAAACCTGTACCTAACCCAAACACTAACTCTACCCCTAGACCTATACCTAGTCCTAATTCTGGCTTTAAACCCTAACTTTAACTCTAACCCAAACACTGATCCTAGCTTTAAAACTAAACCTAACTCTAAACCTGAAACTAACCCAAACCTAAACCTAATTCTAGACCAAGACATAAACCTAACCCTAAAACTAGCCCTAATCATAACCCTAGATCTTACATTACCCATAGCCCTAACGGTAGGACTAAACCTAACTCTAAACATGGAGCCAATTTTAGGCCTAAACCTAGCCCTAAGCATAACCCTAACCCTAACACTAGCCGTATACGTAATCCTAGCCATCACCTTAGTCCTAAGATAGCTCAAAGCCTAACCCTTACCCTAAACATAAACCTAGACCTATCCCTAAGTCTCACCCTAACCCTAGCCAATATCCTAAACTTAACCTAGCCCTAAACCTAGCTTTAAACCTACCCAAAACCATAACCCTAAACCTAAACTTATTGATAATCCTAGCCCGACCCAAACGTTAACTCTAACCCTAATTGGGGTAAGAGTTAAACCTAACCAAAACCTATCCATAAAACCTAAACATAACCATACCTCTAATCCCAACCCTATCACTAATTCTAACTCTAAACGAAATCTAAACCTTACCTAACCCTATCTGTTACCTTAACCCTAACCCTAACTTTAATGATAACCCTAGCCCTAACTCTAACCATAACCCTAAACCTACTGTAATCCTATCCCTAGACCTAACCCTAAACCTAGCCCTAACCCTAGCTGAAAACCTAACCTTTATGCTAAATATAACCCTAAACCTAAACCTAACCCTAGTTCTAACACTAACTCTAACCATAACTCAAGGCATATTCCTAACCATAACTCTAGTTCTAACCTAAGCTCTAACCCTATCAATTACCCTAACCATAATTCTTAACCTAATGCTAAACCTAAGCCTAACCCTAGCCCTATCACTAACGCTAATTGTACCAATTACCCTAAACCAAACTTGAACCTTAAAACAAACACTAACTATACCCCTAACCCTAACCCTAATGCTAATTTCAGCCATAAACCTAAATCCTTACCTAAGCCAAATCTTAATCCTAATTATTCCCCGAGCTCTAAACCTGACCCTTACCCTAAACCTAACCCTTACACTAGACGTAGCCATAAGCCTAACCTTAAAATTATCTTTAACCACAACCCTAGACCTGATATTAACCCTAGCACTAATCCTAGCTCTGAATCTAATACAAACACTAGCCCTCATCCTAGCCCTAAACCTAGCCTTAATCATAACCCTTACACTAACCCTAACCCTAACCCTAACTCTAAAGCTCAACCTACATCTAAACCTAGCTATAACACCATTCTTTATACTAAACTTAAACCTAACCCTATTCCTATCACTAGGCCTAAGCTGAACACTAATACTAGCCCTAATCCTAGCCCTAATTTAAACCTAATTAAACCCCTAACACTAATTTTAGCCCTATCACTATACTCTAACTCTCACACTAGCCCTATCCCTAGGTCTAAAACTATCCTTTGCCATAACTCAAACCCTGGCCCTAACCCTTGCCCTATCCTTAATCCTAGCCTAATCCTAGATCTAACCTAACTATAAATGTAACCCTAACTATAAGACTAAGCCTAACACTAACACTAGCCCTAACCCTAAAATTATTGTAAATCTAGCCCTAACCCTAACCCTAGGACTACAACAAAACTGAGCAATAGACCTAACCCTAAACCTTAACTTAAACCAAACCCTAAACTACTACAAGAACTAATCCTAGCCCTAATGGAGTCCTAACCCTAACCTTAAAACTAACCCTGACCCTGTCTCATATCCTAACATTCACCCTAGCCCTAAACATAACACTAACCTTAAACCAAAACCTAACAGTAAACCTAGCCCTAATTCGAATCCTAACTCAAACCCTAAAACTAACCCTGACCCTGACTCCTATCCTAAAAATAACTCTAGCACTAAATGTCACCCTAACCTTAAATCTAACACTAACACTAGAACTACCAATAACCCTAACCATAAGCTAACCCTAATTGTAACCCTGGTTCTTACATTACTTGTTGCCCTAACCCTACCCTTACACTAACACAAAAACTATCCCTAATCCGAGCCCTACACCTACCTTTAACCCTAACCTGAACCTTAACCCTATCCCTAACACTAGCTCTAACCCTATCTCTAACCCTAAGCAAAAGCCTAACCCTAATGGTAATCCTAGACATAACCCTAATCCTCAGGCTAATCAAAACTCTCACCAATTAATAGTCCTAACCCTAGCCCTCATTCTAGCTCTAACCCTATCCCAAACTTTAACCCTAACCCTGACCTTTATACTGACCATAACACTAACCTAGGTCTAAACCTGACCCTAACACTACTCCAAACAATAACACTAGCCCTACCAGTAACCTTATACCAAAACCTGACCCTATCCCTAGTCCTAGACCTAAACCTAATCCTTAATCTAGCTTTAACTCTACTTGTAGACCTAACCAAAAACCCAGCCTTAGTGCTAATAATAACCCTTAACTTAACACAAAGAATAACCCTACCCCTAGACATAAACCTAGTTCCAATTCTGGCTTTAACCTTAACTCTAACTCTAAAGTTTACACTGACCCTGCATTTAACACTTAACCTATCTATAACCTGACCCTAACCAAAAACCTAAACCTAACACTAGAATAGCCATAACCCTAATCCTACAACTAGCCCTAATCACAATCCTAGATCCTACATTACCCACAGCCTTAACTCTATGCCTTAATCTAACACAAAACCTAGAGAGAATTTTAGGCCTAAATCTAGCCCTAAGCATAACCCAACCTAAACCTAGCCCTAACCCTAACCCTGAACCTAACCCCAGACTTAGTGTTAAACCTTACTCAAAGCCTAACCCTTACCATAAATATAAACTTAAACCTATACCTTACTCTAAACCCTAACCCTAGCACTAACCCTAAACTTGAACTTATCCCTAAACCTAGCTCTAAACTTACACCTTACCTAACCCTACACCTATCTGTATTGATAACCCTAGCCTTAACCCTAACCATAACCCTAATCATAACGAGAAAACTAACAATAGACCAAACCCTAAAACTAACACTTGCCATAGCCCTAACTCTAGCTCAAAACCTAACCAGTACCATAAACCTAAACATAACCCTAGCCTAGCGTTAACATTAACCCTAAAAATAAATCTAACCCTAAACCTAAACCTAAAGCTACATCTAACCATATCCATTAACCTACCCTTATCCAAACCCTAACAATAACCCTAGCCCTAACATTAGCCCTAACCCTAAAACCACCAAAATCCTGTCCCTAGACTTTAGGTTGAACCTAATCCTCGACCTAGCCCTAGCACTAACACTAGCTCAAAACCTATCCGTTATACTAAACATAACCCTAGCCCAAAACCTAACCTCAATCCTAGCCCTAATCCTAAC
>NW_026007132.1:43417-50005 GCF_001458135.2 Marmota marmota marmota
CCTTCCCCCAAATCTAACCCTAACTCTAACTCTAGACTTAGCCCTTACACTAATCTTAGACCTGATCCTAGCCCTAATTTAACCCTAACCCTACCACTAGCACTAAGACTAACTCTGACTCTCACCCTAGCCCTATTCCTAGATCTAACCCTATCCCTTACCATAACCCTAACACTTGCCCTAACCTTAGTCCTAACACTAGCCCTAGCCCTAACCCTAGAACTAACCATAACTCTAAGTCCAACGCTAACCCTAAGCCTAAACCTCACACTAACACTAGCCTTAATACTAACACTAATCCTAAAACTAGCCCTAATCTAGTTCAAGACCTAAAACAAAACCGAGCCATAGCCCTAACCCTAACCCTTAACCTGAACAAAAACCTAACACTACACCTTGCCGCAGTCTGGCTGGGCACAAATCACTAGCCACTGAAGCAGGAACAAACTTTATTTTTGAACTCCACCAAAACACTTCACACACGTTCCCGGGCACTCCTCCCGAATGCCACGAGGCTAGTCCAGGAACCACCAGCCAGAAATATCCTCCGGAAAATCCCTCCTCCTGCACTTCCCCAACCAATGGGAACTCACCAGGAATCCCCGGGAATCCCCATGAGAACTGCAAAAGTATCCGAGGAGGTGGATAGTAATGCCTCACCTGTCAATCAATACTATTGGCAAAATGCCAGGGGCCATTCCGACTCAGCTGTGGCTCTCAGCAACACCTAGCCCTAACCTTAGCCCTAATTTTAGTCCTAACTTAACCCTAAAACTAACCTTGAGCCTGACTCTGACATTACACTAATCCTAGCTCTACCATCATCCTAAAAGTATACCTAACCCTAAAACTAGGACTAGCCCTAACCATAAACCTAATAGTAGCCCTCATCATAACTCTAGTTCTTACATTAGCCATAGCCTTAATCATAGCCCTAACCTAACCCAAAACCTAGCCCTAAAATGAGCCCTACATCTCGTTATAACCCTAAACCTAACATTAGCCCTAACCATTACCCTAAATCAAACATTAACCCTAAAGCTGGCCATAACCCTAAACCTATCCCTAGACTTAATCCTAACCATAATCCTAGCCCTAACTCTAGCTCTAACCCTATACATTACCCTAAACATAACCCGAACCCTAATACTAACTCTAGCACTAAACTTAACCCTAATACTAAACCTAGACCTGACATGACCCTAACCATCACCCTAGCCCTAAACATAGCTCAAACTCTAATACTTACCCTAAACCTAACCCTAACACTAACCCTAGGCCTAACCCTAACCCTAACCCGAGCCCTAATCCTAACCATAACCCTAGCCCTAAACCTATCGATTATTCTAAACATAAGCCTAACCCAAACGTAGCTCTAAGCATAGCTCTAAATCCACCCATTACCGTAACCCTAACTATAAACGTCATGATAACACTAGTTCTAACCCTAAACCTACTCTAACCTTAATTCTAATCTTAACCCTAGTCCTAACCCTAAACGTACTCTAACCCTAATTGTAAACCTAACCCTAGACCTAAGCGTAAACCTAACCCTTGCTGTAGTCCTAATCCTAGCTCAAAACCTAACAGTTACACTAAACCTAACACTAACCCTAAACCTAAACCTAAATCTAACCCTATCCATTTAGGCCTAACCATAAATCTATCACTAACACTAACCTTATCCTTACCTAAACCTAACCTGAACACTAAACCTATCCCTATCCATTCCTCTAACCCTAACCCTAACCCTAACCCTAATGCTAATTCGAGCTCTAAAACTAAACCAAAACCTAACCCAAACTCTGAACAAGACATTGATTCTAATAACACTCCTAGCTCTAAACCTGACCCTTACCCTAAATATAAGCCTTACACTAGACCTAGCCATAAAACTAACCCTAACAGTATCCCTAACCGTAACTATAGACCTGGCATTTCACTCTACCTAATTCTTGCCTTAAACCTAACACAAACCTGAGCCCTAATCCTAGCCCTAAAACTAGCCTTAATCCTAACCTGAACCCTATCCCTAGCCCAAACCCTAATTTCAACCCTCGCCCTAGTTCTGAACCTAGGTATAACCACATTCCTTCCCCTAACCCTAACTAACCCTAAAGTAACACTAACACTAACACTAGCCATAACACTAGGCCTAATCCTAACATTAACCATAGCTCTAATCCTAGCCCTAATTTATTACTAACTGTAACTCTAACTTTAAGCCTAGCCCTAAGACTAACCCTAACTCTATCCCTAGACATATTTCTAGTACCAACCTTATCTATTGCCTGACCCTAACACTAGCCCTAACATTAATTCTAATTTTAAAACTAGCCATAACCCTACCCATAGCCCTCAGACAAAACTGAGCTGTAGCCCTAATCCTAACCCTTAACATAAACCAAATCCTAATGCTACACTTAGTAATAACCATATCCCTACAACTAATACTGACCCTGTCTCTGACCCTAAAAGTACCTATAAACATCACCCTAACCCTAAACTTAACCCAAACACTAGACCTAGCCCTAATCCTAACACTAAAACTATCCCTAAACATAAAATTAGTTCTTACATTAGCCATAGCCCTAACCAAAACACAAAACCTAGCCCTAAACTGAGCCTCAACCCTAGCTTTAACCCTAACCCTAACACTAACACTAACCCAAACCATAGCTCTAAACCTAGTCCTTACCCTAAGCCAAACTCTCACCCGAATGCTACCCTAGTTCTAACCCTAATCCTTAGCTTACCCCAAACTGTAACTCTATTACTTGTCCTAACCCTAGCCCTCTTTCTATCTCTAACCCTAACCCAAAGCCTAAGCCTAACCCTTACCCTTATTCTTAACCTACCACTAACCCTAGGTCAAAGCCTGACCTAAACACTAAACCGAACCCTAACACTAACCCTACCAGTAAACCAATACTTAAGCTTAACCATAACACTAGCACTAGACCTGAACTTAATCCTAAATATAGCTATAACTCTAGCCCTAGCCCTAAACAAAAACCTAGCCCTAGCCCTAAAATAACCATTAACCTAATGCAAAGACTAAATTACCCCTAGACTTAACCCTAGTTCTAATTCTGGCCCTAACCATAAAACCAATGCTAAACCGAACACTAACGCTTATCCTAACACAAACCCTATCTCTAAACCTTATCCTAACCCAAAACATAAACCGAACACTAGACATATCTATAACCCTAATCCCCAATAAACTAGCCATAACCATAACCCTAGCTCTTACATTACCCATAGCCCTAACACTAGCCATAAACCTCACAAAAAACCTAGTCTAATTCAAGACCTAAACCTACTACTAAGAATAACCCTAATCCTAATCCCAGCCCAAACCCTAAACCTAATGCTTGCCCTAGCCCTAACCCTAGCTCATACTCTAACCCTTACCTTAAATATAACCCTAGCTCTAACCCTAATCCTAGCCCTATCCCTAATCCTAACTGTAACCATAGCCCAGTCCTAGCTCTAAATTTATCCATTGCCTTAAACATAGCCCTAACCCTAATGCTAACTCTAGCCCTAACACTAACCCTAACCATAACCCTATCCCTAAACCTAACCATAACCATAGCCCTGATTCTAATCCTAACCCTTGCCCTAGCCCTAACCCAAGCTCAAACCCTAACACTTACCCTAAACCTAACCCGAACACTAACCCTAGGAGTAAACCAAACCCTAGCCCTAATCCTAACCTTAACCTAAGGCCTAACACTAGCACTAAACCTATCCATTACTCTGAACATAAGCCTAAACCCAATGCTAACCCTAGGCCTAACCCTAACCCTATCCCTAACACTAACCCTATACTTTACTCTAAATATAACCTTAACTGTAAACCTAACTCTATCCATTACTCTAACCCTAACCCTAATCCTAATGCATATTTGAACACTAAACTTAAAACTTAACTCAAACCAAACCCTAACCCAGGCTCTGACCCTAATAATAACCTAGCTCTATACCTGACCCCTACCCTAAACCTAACCCTTACACTATACCTAGCCATAAATCTATCCTTAACACTATCCCTAACCATAACCCTAGACCTGACATTTGCCCTAGCCTTAAACCTAGCCCTAACCCTAACACAAAACCTAGCCTCATCCTAGCCCTAAACCTATACTTAATCCTAATCTGAACCCTCACCCTCGCCCTAGCCCTAATTATAACCCTCGCCCTAGCACTGAACCTAGCTATATAACCCCATCCCTTCACCTAAAACGAACCCTAACCTTGGCCCTAACCATAGGCCTAACCCTAAAACTTTTCAAAGCACTAATACTAGCCCTCTTTGAATCCTAAACTTAATCCTACCCCAAACCCTAGCCCTAAAACTAATTCTAACTCATACCCTAGCCCTATTTCGATTTATATCCCTATTTGTTACCCTAACCCTCACAATAGCCCTAACCTTAGCCCTAACCCTAGCCATAACACTAACCCTATATCTAACATTAACTCTAAATCTAATCCTAATCTTAAGCCTAAACCTCATTCTACCATTATCTCTAACACTATTATTAATCCCAAAACTACCCTTATCCAAGTCCTAGCCCTAAAAAAAAGAAAAAAAATGAGCCATTGCTCTAACCCAAAACCTTAACCTAAACCAAACCCTAACCCATGACTAGCCATAACCTGAGCTCTATTCGAGTCCTATGCCTAAAACTAACCTTCACCCTGACTCATATCCAAACACAAACCCAGCTCTAAATATGACCCTAACCGTAAAACTAATGCTGACACTAGACCTAGCTGAAACCTTAACCTTAAAACTAACACTAATCGTAACCCTAGTTCTTACATTGGCCTTAGCAAAACCCTAGCCCTAACTCTAACACAAAAATAGCCCTAATCTAAGCCCTAACACTAGATTTAACATTAACCCTAACCCTAAAACTAGCCCTAAACCTAACCCTAATCCTAGCCCTAAACCTAGCTCTAATCCTATCCATTACACTAAGCCAAACCCTATACGTAATGCTAACTCTAGTCCTAATTCTAATCCTTAGCCAAACCCAAACAATAACCCTATTACTAATCCTAAAACTAGCCCTCATTCTACATTTAACCCTAATCCAAAACCTCACCCTAACCTTCACCCTTATTCTGACCCTAACAATAATTATAGGTCTAAACCTGACCCTAAACTGAAACCAAAATCCGACTAGTAAACTTATATCTAAATCTAAATCTAACACTAGCCCTAGAAAGAAACCTAATCCTAAATCTAGCTATAACTCTAGCCCTTGACCTAAACACAAACTTAGTCCTAGCCCTAACAATAACCCTTATCCTAAACCAAATACTAACCCTACCACTAGGCCTAACCCTAGTCCTTTTCTGGCTTTCACCCTAACCCTAAATTTAACCTGAACACTGGTCCTGACACTAACATTAAACCTAGCTCTAAACCTGACCCTAACCCAAAACCTAAACCTAACACTAGAACTAGCCATAACCCTAACCCTAAACTACCTCTAATCAGGATCCTAGATCTTACATTACACAAGCACTAAACCTAGGCCTATACCTAACAAAAATCTTAACCCTACTTGAGGCCTAAACCTACCCTAAGCATAACCCTTTCCCTAACCCAAACCTTAGTCCTATCCCTAACCCTAACCCCCATCTTAGTTCTAACCCTAGCTCAATGCCTAAACCTTAGCCTAAACATAACCCTGGCACTATCCCTAAACATAACCCTAACCGTAGCACTAATCCGAACCTTAAACCTAGACTTAATACTAGCTCTAACCCTAGCCATTACCCTAACTCTAACCCTAACCTTAATGATAACCCTATCCCTAACCCTAACCAAAAACCTAACCCAAACCAAAACCTAACCCTAAACCTAAAACTTGCCATAGCCTTAACCCTACTCAAACTCTAACACTTACCCTAAAACCAACAGTAAACCTAGCCCTAAAACTAAACTTAAAACGAAACCTAACCTTAACCATAAAGCTAACCTTATGTCTAACCCAATCGATTACCCTAAACCTAATTCTAACCCTAATGAAAACCCAAGCCCTAACCCTAAACCTATCCCTGAAAACAACACTAAACCTAACCATTGTCCTAGACCTAACTCTACTTCAAAATCTAACCTTTACCCTAAATCTAACCATAACACTACACTAAGCTAAGGTTAATATCCCTAACCCAAATCCTAACCTAACTCTAGCCCTAACCATAGCTCTAACCCTATATATTATCCTTATGATAACCCGAATCCTGAGGCTAACCCTAGGCATAACCCTAACCCTTTTGCTAACCCTAAAGCTCTACATTGCCCTAAACCTACCCTGAAACCTAAACCTAAGCCAATTAATTACCCTTACCCGAAATCTAACCCTAATGCTCATTTGAGCCCTATCACTCAACCTTAACCTAAAACAAACCCTAACCCTGATCCTGACCATAAAAATACACCTAGCTCTAAAACCTGACCCTTACCCTAAGCCTAACATTACACTAGAACTAGACACAAACCTAATCCTAAATTTACCTCAAACTTTAACACTAGACCTGATATTAGACTTAGTCCTAATTCTA
>NW_026007132.1:60826-64340 GCF_001458135.2 Marmota marmota marmota
TAGAATCCCCAATTTTGAAACTTCTATGATCAAAGGTTCTCTAAACAGATTAGGTTTAGGGTTAGACTTAGTGTTAGGACTAGGTTTAGACCTGGCGTTAGGGTTAGAGTTAGGTTTTTTTATTATTTTTTTTTATTTCTATGATACTGGGCAGAGTTCACCTTTTTCCTATTTATACTATACTCCAAATGTTCGGGCCTCCTATGTAAGAGCGTTTTCTCTTAGGAACAGTTTCAATTTTCATGTTTCTCTTCTTTTTGCCCTATAGGGGTGAATGGAAATGAAGCTGGAAATCAAACAGGGTTTGTGCTAGCTGCTTGAAACTTCACACACTCAATCAGTTCTCAGTGAACATTCTCCAGTTTGTTTCCTGTGAAGTATCCCTAAGCTGAAGTAGAAAGAAACAGCTTTATCTCTGAGTGCTTTAGCAGCAAGCAAAGTACACATGTACTGAAAGAGCTTCAAATTTTTTTTGGTCTGATTACATTGATACTGTACAGGATTCATCTTTGACCAACCTTAGTAGGCTCCCCAAGTTTGGGCCTTCAGGGTTCAATGGTTCAATGACAGGAACAGTTTGAATTTTTAGGTTTCACTACATTATGGCCTATAGGTGTGAATGTAAATGGAGCTGGATATCAACCAGCGTTGGTGCTAGCTGCATGAAACTTCACACACTCAATCACTTCAGAGTGGGCATGCTCTGGTTTGTTCCTTGTGAAAATACTTTAAGCTGAAGAATGAAAAATCAGTTTATCCAAGTGCACTTTAGGAGAAAACAGGGGAAATAGGCATGTACTGAAACACCTCCCCCAATTATTGGTCAGATTTTATTGATACTGGGCAGGATTCAACTGTTACCTTGTCCTACTTGGCACCCCAAGTTTTTATCTTTTGTGATCAAGCTCTATAAACAGGAAAGGCTTTGTTTTAAGATTCGGATTAGGGCTAGGGTTAGAGCTAATGTTTGTGTTACAGTTAGTTTTGTTCAAATTTCTTTGATACTGGTCAGGATTCATCTTTTACATAGCATTATCATGTTTCCCAGGTTGGGCCTTCTCAGTTCAAGGTTTACTGTCAGGAACAGTTTGTGTTTTAAGGTTTCACTTCATCTTGACTTCTATGGGTTAGGGTTAGGGTTAGGGCTATGGCTCAGTTTTGTTTTAGGGCTAGGACTAGACTTAGGGCTAGGTTTTGAATTAGTGTTAGGGTTAAGGCTAGTTTTAGGGTGAGGTTTAAGCTTAGAGTTTAGGTTAGATTTAGAGTTATGGTTAGATCCAAGGTTAGGGTTAGGGTTAGGGCTTGGGTGAATGTTACAGTAAGGGATAGGTTTAGAACTAGGGAAATGGCTAAGACGAGAGTTAGAGTTAGATTTAGGACTAGGCTTAGGGTTAGTGTTAGGGTTAAAGCTAAATTAGGGCTAGGATTAGGGCTAGGGTTAGTGTTAGGGTTAGGGCTAGTTGTAGGGCTAGTTTTAGGATTAGTATTAGTGTTAGGATTAAGTTTAGGGGAATAGGTGGGCTTATAGCTTGCTTGAGGGCTAGGATGTTGGTTGGAATTAGGATTAGTTGTAGGGTTAGTGTTTAGTTTAGGATTAAGGCTAGGTTTAGGGCTCTGGTTTCTGTTAGGTTCATACCTAGACTAGGGCTAGGTCTACGTTTAGGGTAAGGGTCAAGTTTAGTGTTAGGGATATTATTATGGTTAGGGTCATGGTTAGCATTTGGTTAAGGTCATAGTTTAGGTTTAGGGTTTGAATTAGTGTGAGTTTTAGGCTTGGGGTTAGGGTAATGGATAGAATTAGGTTTAGGTTTCAGTTAAGGTTTAAGGTAATGGATGGGATAGGTTTATCAATAGGATTAAGGTGATCATTGGTTAGGATAATGTTTAGTACAATTAATAGATTTCGAGCTAGTGTTAGGGCTAGGTTATTTTTTGGATTAAGTCTAGGATTAGAGTTAGGTTTAGAGGTAAGACTAGGGTTTGGTTTATGGTGTTAGGTTTAGGGCTAAGATTATGGTTAGGTTAGGGTCATTGTTCGTGTTTGAGCTAGGGTTAGGGCTAGGGAAAGGGTGAGGTTTACATTTACGTCTAGGAATATGTTTATGGTTAGGGTTTGACATAGGGTTTGGGTTATGGCTAGAAATTTCATTACAGGTAGGGTTGGGTTTAGGGTAATAGATAGTGTTAGATTTAGGTTTAGGGTTAGGACATAGATAGGGATAGTTTTAGGATTAGGTTTAGTGTAACGCTTAATGTTTCTGCTAGGGTTAGGGCTATGGTGAGGTTTAGGTTTATGGTTAGGTCTTGGGATATGTTTATGGTTAGGGTTAGGTTTAGTGTTAGTGGTTGTGTTATAATTAGGGTTAGCATTAGGGTTAGGATAATTGACAAGTTTAGAACTAAAGTTTGAGCTAGGATTAAGGTTAGGATAAGAGCTCTAGTTAGGGTTATGTTTTAGGATATGGGTAGGTTAATGTTTAGGGTAAGGTTTTGGCTTTGAACTAGGGTTAGGTCTAAGGCAAGGGTTAGTGTTAGGGCTAGGGTTAGGGTTAGGTTTATGCTTAGGGCTAAGTTTAGGCCTAGGATTGTGGCTAGGTTTTTGTTAGGTTTAGGGCTAGGTTTAGGACTATGGTTAGGGTTAGGGCTACTGTTAGGGTTAAGATTAGGGTTAAAATAGGATTATAACTAGGGTTATGCTTAGGGCCACTATTAGGGTTAGGTTTATGGCTAGGTCTAATGTTAAGATTAGGTTTTGGTTTAGGGTCAGGTTTAGAAATATGTTAGTGTTAGGGTCAGTGTCAGTGTTCCAGATAGGATTAGGGTTAGGGTTAGAGCCAGAATTAGGACTAGTGTTAGGTCTAGGGGTAGGGTAAGTGTTTAGATTAATTGTTATTTTTAGGGCTAGAGCTAGGGTTTTGTTTAGGTCTAGGGCTAGAATTATAGCTATATTTACAATTAGTTTGGGGTCTAAATCTAGTGTTAGGGTTAGGTATAAGTATAGGGTTACTGATAGGGCTAGTGTTAGGGTTTGGTTTAGGGTTACGGTCAGGATTAGACCTAGGGTTACTGTTAGGCTCAGAATAAGGGTCAGGGTTAGGGTTAGAACTAAAATGAAGGCTAGAGTTAGGACTAGTAATACAGTTAGTGTTAAAGTTAGGCTAAGGATTAGGTTTAGGACAAGGGTTAGCATTTGCTTTAGGGTTTGGCTTAGGGTAAGGAATAGGGTTAGAGCTAGGATTAGGGCTAGGGTTAGGGTTAGGGTTAGGGCTAATGTTAGGTTAAGATTCGGTTTTAAGCTTGGGTTAGGACTAGAATTAGCGGTAGGATTTGTGTTAGAGTTAGGGCTAGGGTTATAACAACGACTAATGTATGAACTAGGGTTATGATTAAGGCTAATTTTAGGGTTAGGTTTAAGGCTAGGTGTAGTGTTAGAGTTAATTTAAGGTTAGGGTGATGTTTAGGGCTAGGATTAGTGTTAGGATCAGCATCAGGGTCAGGGTTATTTTTAGAGTTA
>NW_026007132.1:65793-72882 GCF_001458135.2 Marmota marmota marmota
TTGATACTGTACAGGATTCATCTTTGACCAACCTTAGTAGGCTCCCCAAGTTTGGCCCTTCAGGGTTCAATGGTTCAATGACAGGGACAGTTTGAATTTTTAGGTTTCACTACATTATGGCCTATAGGTGTGAATGTAAATGGAGCTGGATATCAACCAGGGTTGGTGCTAGCTGCATGAAACTTCACACACTCAATCACTTCAGAGTGGGCATGCTCTGATTTGTTCCTTGTGAAAGTACTTTAAGCTGAAGAATGAAAAATCAATTTATCCAAGTGCACTTTAGGAGAAAACGGGGGAAATAGGCATGTACTGAAACACCTCCCCCAATTATTGGTCAGATTTTATTGATACTGGGCAGGATTCAACTGTTACCTTGTCCTACTTGGCACCCCAAGTTTTTCTCTTTTGTGATCAAGCTCTATAAACAGGAAAGGCTTTGTTTTAAGATTAGGATTAGGGCTAGGGTTAGAGCTAATGTTTGTGTTAGAGTTAGTTTTGTTCAAATTTCTTTGATACTGGTCAGGATTCATCTTTTACCTAGCATTACCATGTTTCCCAGGTTGGGCCTTCTCAGTTCAAGGTTTACTGTCAGGAACAGTTTGTGTTTTAAGGTTTCACTTCATCTTGACTTCTATGGGTTAGGGTTAGGGTTAGGGCTATGGCTCAGTTTTGTTTTAGGGCTAGGACTAGACTTAGGGCTAGATTTTGAATTAGTGATAGGGTTAAGGCTAGTTTTAGGGTGAGGTTTAGGCTTAGAGTTTGGGTTAGATTTAGAGTTAGTATTAGATCCAAGGTTAGGGTTAGGGTTAGGGCTAGGGTGAATGTTACAGTAAGGGATAGGTTTAGAACTAGGGAAACAGCTAAGACGAGAGTTAGAGTTAGATGTAGGACTAGGCTTAGGGTTAGTGTTAGGGTTAAAGCTAAATTAGGGCTAGGGTTAGAGCTAGGGTTAGTGTTAGGGTTAGGACTAGTTGTAGGGCTAGGTTTAGAATTAGTATTAGTGTTAGGATTCAGTTTAGCGGAATAGGTGAGGTTATAGCTTGCTTAAGGGGTAGGATGTTGGTCGGAATTAGGATTAGTGGTAGGGTTAGTGTTTAGGTTAGGATTAAGGCTAGGTTTAGGGCTATGGTTTCTGTTAGGTTCATAGCTAGACTAGGGCTAGGTCTACGTTTAGGGTAAGGGTCAAGTTTAGAG
Source organism: Marmota marmota marmota (assembly GCF_001458135.2). Lineage (NCBI taxonomy): Eukaryota > Metazoa > Chordata > Mammalia > Rodentia > Sciuridae > Marmota > Marmota marmota. The sequence goes on from NW_026007132.1 coordinate 66,991, forward strand.
TTAGGGATATTATATTATATTATTATTATTATTATTATTATTATTATTACGGCTAATAGGTTTAGAGGTAAGACTAGGGTTTGGTTTATGGTGTTAGGTTTAGGGCTAAGATTATGGTTAGGTTAGGGTCAGTGTTAGTGTTTGAGCTAGGGTTAGGGCTAGGGCAAGTGTGAAGTTTACATTTACATCTAGGAATATGTTTATGGTTAGGGTTTGACATAGGGTTTGGGTTATGGCTAGAAATTTCATTACAGGTAGGATTGGGTTTAGGGTAATAGATAGTGTTAGATTTAGGTTTAGGGTTAGGGCATAGATAGGGATAGTTTTAGGATTAGGTTTAGTGTAACACTTAATGTTTCTGCTAGGGTTAGGGCTATGGTGAGGTTTAGGTTTATGGTTAGGTCTTGGGATATGTTTATGGTTAGGGTTAGGTTTAGTGTTAGGGGTTGGGTTATAATTAGGGTTAGCATTAGGGTTAGGATAATTGACAAGTTTAGAACTAAAGTTTGAGCTAGGATTAAGGTTAGGATAAGAGATCGAGTTAGGATTATGTTTTAGGATATGGGTAGGTTAATGTTTAGGGTAAGGTTTTGGCTTTGAACTAGGGTTATGTCTAAGGGTTAGTGTTAGGGTTAGTGTTAGGGCTAGAGTTAGGGTTAGGTTTATGCTTAGGGCTAATTTTAGGCCTAGGATTGTGGCTAGGTTTTTGTTAGGTTCAGGGCTAGGTTTAGGACTATGGTCATGGTTAGGGGTACTGTTAGGGTTAAGATTAGGGTTAAAATAGGATTATAACTAGGGTTATGCTTAGGGCCACTATTAGGGTTAGGGTTATGGCTAGGTCTAGTGTTAGGATTAGGTTTTGGTTTACGGTCAGGTTTAGAAATATGTTAGTGTTAGGGTCAGGGTCAGTGTTCTGGATAGGATTAGGGTTAGGGTTAGAGCCAGAATTAGGACTAGTGTTAGGTCTAGGGGTAGGGTAAGTGTTTAGGTTAAGTGTTCTTTTTAGGGCTAGAGCCAGGGTTTTGTTTAGGTCTAGGGCTAGAATTATAGCTATATTTATAATTAGTTTGGGGTCTAAATCTAGTGTTAAGGTTAGTTATAAGTATAGGGTTACTGGTAGGGCTAGTGTTAGGGTTTGGTTTAGGGTTACGGTCAGGTTTAGACCTAGGGTTACTGTTAGGCTCAGAATAAGGGTCAGGGTTAGGGTTAGAACTAAAATGAAGGCTGGATTAGGACTAGTAATACAGTTAGTGTTTAAGTTAGGCTAAGGATTAGGGTTAGGACAAGGGTTAGCATTTGCTTTAGGGTTTGGCTTAGGGTAAGGAATAGGGTTAGAGCTAGGATTAGTGCTAGGGTTAGGGATAGGGTTAGGGCTAGTGTTAGGTTAAGATTCGGTTTTAAGCTTGGGTTAGGACTAGAATTAGTGGTAGGATTTGTGTTAGAGTTAGGGCTAGGGTTATAACAACGACTAATGTATGAACTAGGGTTATGATTAAGGCTAATTTTAGGGTTAGGGTTAATGCTATGTCTAGTGTTAGAGTTAATATAAGGTTAGGGTGATGTTTAGGGCTAGGATTAGTGTTAGGATCAACATCAGGGTCAGGGTTATTTTTAGAGTTAGTGTTAGGGCTAGATATAGGTTTATGGTTTGGTTTAGGCTAAGAGTTATGGTTAGGGATATGGATTGGTGTTTTATGGCTAGGGCTAGGGGTAAGTAAAGTTTTAGGATTAGCATTATTGTTAGGTTTAGTGTTAGAGTGTGGATTAGGATTATGGTTACGGTTAAATTTAGTGTTAGTTTTAATTTTAGAGTTAGGTTTAGATCCACGGTTGGGCTAGGGCTAAGGATAGAACTAGCTATAGGACTAGGGCAAGAGTTAGAGTTAGTCTTAAAGCTAGATTTAGGGTTAGTATAAAACTAAATTAGGGTTAGTGCTAGACTTAGTGTTAGACCTAGGGTTAAGGCAAGAGTTATGTTTAGGTTTCAGATTATGGTTAGGTTTAGGGTTATGGTTAGGTTTAGGGTAAGGGATGGGGTTATAGCTAGGTTTAGGGCTAGGACGAGGGTTAGAATTAGGATTAAACCTCAGGTTTGGTTTGGGTCAGGATTAAGGCTGGGTTTAGGGCTAGGATTAGGGCTAGGGTGAATTTCAAGTCCAGCTTTACAGTTAAAGATAGTTTTAGGGTTAGGTTAGATGTAGTGTAAGGATTAGATTTAGGGTTAGAGTCAGGTTTAGAGCTAAGGGTATTGTTTGGGTCAGGGTCGTGATTAGTGTTTGAGACAGGTTAAGGTTTAAATTTAGGGCTCGAATTAGCATAGGTTTAGGATTAGGGTAATGATATAGTTAGGTTTATGTTTCAAGTTAGGTTTAGGGTAATGGATAGGGTTAGGATTAGGAATATGGTAAGGTTTAGGCCTAGAGTTAGCATTAGGGTTAGGATTATGGTTACGGTAATGGATGGGGTTAGAGCTAAGGTTAGAGCTAAGGTTACGGTTATTTTTAGTGCTAGGTTTAGGGTTAAGGTTAGGGTTAGGGTTAAAGCTCAGTTTAGGGCTCAGATTAGGCTAGGTTTTTTGTTTAAGTTAGGGCTAGTGTTAGGGGTATGGCTAATGTAAGTACTAGGATTACAATTAGGGCTAGTTTTAGAGTTAGGGTTAGGGTTAGGTCTAGTGTTATATTTAAGGTTGTTTAGGGTGATGTTTAAAGCTAGGGTTAGTGTTTGAGTCAGAATCAGGGTTAGGATTAGTTTTAGATTTCTTCTTAAAACTCTAATTAGGGCTAGGGTTAGGGCTAGGTGTAGGGTTAGGGTTTGGTTTAGGTTAAGGGTTAGGATTAGGGCTATGGCTCGGTTTTGTATTAGGCTAGGACTATAGTTAGGGCTAGTTTTAGGAGTAGTGTTAGGGTTAGGGTTAGTGTTAAGTTTAAGCTTAGGCTTTGTATTAGGGTTAGATTTAGAGTTAAGGTTAGATCTAGGGTTAGGGCTAGGGCTAAGGAAATGGCTAGGGTTACGCCTAGAGTTAGGGCTAGGCTTATGGTTCCATTAAGGGATAGGGTCAGAACTAGTTTTAGGGCTAGGGAGAGAGTTAGACTTAGTTTCAGTGCTAAGGTTAGGATTAGGGTTAAGGTTAGGGATAGGGCTAAGTTATGTCTAATATTAGGGATAGGGTTGCTTTTAAGTTAGGCCTAGGTTTAAGGTTAGGGTTATGATTAAGGCTATGTTTAGTGCTACTATGGGCTAGGGTTTGTGTTCGGGTTAGGGTTAGGATTATATATTGGACTAATGTCAGTCTAGAGTTATGGTTATGTATATTTTTAGGGTTGGGTTTTGGCTAGGTCTAATGTAAGGTTTATGTTTAGGGTAAGGGTTAGCTTAGAGCTAGCGGAATTATTAGGGTCAGGGTCATGGTTAGGGTTTCTTTTAGGTTTGAGTTTAGGATTTGGACTCAAATTAGCATTAGGGTTATGGTTAGGGTTATGATAGGGTTAGATTTAGGGTTCAGGTTAGGTTTAGGGTAATTGATAGGTTTGGGGTTAGTGATAGGCTTAGGGTTAGGCCTAGTGTTAGCATTAGGGAAAGGGTTATGTTTAGGGTAATGGATACAGTTAGAGTTAAGGTTAGGGCTAGGGTTATGGTTAAGATTAGGTCTTGAGATAGGGTTAGGACTAGAATTAGCATTAGGGTATGGCTTACGAATAGGTAATGGATACAGTTAGAGCTAAGTTTATAGCTAGACTTATGGTTAGGATTATGTCTTGAGTTAGTGTTAGGATATGTGTTAGAACTAGCGTTAGTGTTAGTATTATGTTTAGTGTAAGAGTTAAGTTCTGAACTAAGGTTAGGGTTAGAGCAAGGGTTAGGTTAAGGGTGATGTTTAGGGATAGGATTAAGGTAGGGTTAGGGTTAGGGTAAGGGTTAGAGAAATGGTTATAATTAAGTTTAGGGTTAGGGTTAGGGTAATAAATACGGTTAGATGTAGGTTTAGAGTTAGGGACAGGGTTAAGTTTAAGTTTAGGTTTAGGTTTATGGTTATGTTTAGGTTTGTGTTAAGGGTTAGAGTTTGATTTATGTTTAGGGATATAGCGATTATTAGTTTAGGGTTAGATCTAGGGTTCATTTTCTGTTTAGGGTTAGGATTATGGTTAGTTTTAAGGCTAGAGTTACAATTAGGTTAGGGTTAGAGCAATGGGTAGGTTTAGAGCTAGGGATAGGGTTAGGGTTAGGGTTAGGATTAGTACTAGTTTTGGGGTTAGATTCAGGGCTAGTTCTATGTTTATGTTTATAGTAAGGGTTAGGATTTGAGCTAGGATTAGGACTAAGGTGAGGGTTAGGTTTGGGTTAGGGTTAGGGTTATGTTTAGGGCTAGGTTAAGGCCTAGGATTAGCTCTAGATTTTTGTTAGTTTTAGGCTTAGGGTTAAAGCTGTGGATAATGTAAGAGCTAGGGTTATGGTTAAGGCTAGTTTTAGGGTTAGGGTTATGTCAAGGTCTAGTGTTAGGTTTAGAATTTCAGTTAGGGTCAGGTTTATAAGTAGTTTTACTATTAAAGGCAGAGTCAGTGTTTGGGTTATAGTTCAATTTAGGGTTATAGCCAGAATTAGGATTAGGTTTATGTCTAGGAGTAGGGTTAGTGTTTGTGTTAGGATAAGGGTTATTGTTAGGCCTAGGACTAGGTTTTTTTTTAGGTCTAAGGCTAGAGTTAAGGCTAGATTAAGGATTAGGTTTAGGTACAGGGCTCATGTTAGGTTTTAGTCTAGTGTTAGGGTCAGATTTAGAACTAGGGTTGATGTTACTGTCAGGATAAGTGTCAGGGTTAGTGTTCGGGTTTGTGATAGGATTAGAGCTAGAATGAGGGTACGGTCAGGACTATTAATAAGCTTAGGATTTTGGTTAGCCTAAGGATTAGGCATAGGTCTAGGGCTACCATTACGTTTAGAGTTATTCATAGGGTAAGGGATAGCTTTAGAGCTAGAGTTAGGGTTAGGATTAGAGTTAAATCTAGGCTTAGGGCTCGGATTAGGGCTAGTTTTTGTGTTAGGGTTAGGGCTAATGTTAGGGCAATGGCTAATGTAAGAACTAGGGTTACAATGAGGGTTACTTTTAGGGTTAGGGTTAGGAATAGGTCTAGTGTCAGGGTTAGGTTTAAGGTTAGGTTTATATTTAGAGCTAGGGTTTGTGTTATAATATGAGTCAGGGTCAGGGTTAGGTTTAGGACTCAAATTAGAATTAGGTTTACTTTTAGGATTCAGTTTAAGGTTAGGAGGGTTTTTAGAGCTATGGTGAGTGTTAGGATATGAGTCAGGGTCAGGGTTAGATTTAAGGTTAGTGTTAGGACTCGAATTAAGGCTATGGTTATGTCTAGGTGTTAGGGTTTGGTTTAAGTTAAGGTATATGATTAGGGCTATTGCTCAGTTTGTTTTACTGCTAGGGTTAGTGTTAGGGCTAGTTTTATGATTAGCATTAGGGTTAGGGCTAGTTTTAGTGTTAGGCTTAGGGTTAGGGATAGATTTCGAGTTAGGGTTAGATCTAGAGTTAGGGCTAGGACTAATGATAGGGCAAGGTTTAGGGCTTGCATTAGGCTTATGGTAATGGATAGGTTTAGATCTAGGAATAAAGATAATGTGAGAGTTAGAGTTATTCTTAGGGCTAGGGTTAGGGTTAGATTTAGGTATGAGTTAGCGCTATGGCCAGTGTTAGGGTCAGTTTTAGACCTCGGGTTTGTGTTAGGGTCAGAATAAGGGTCAGGGTTAGCATAAGGTTTTGAGATAGGATTAGACCTAGAATTAGGGTCAGGGTCATGACTATTAATAGGGTTAGGATTTTGGTTAGCCTAAGGATTAGGGATATGTCTAGGTTTACCATTAGGGTTAGAGTTTCACTTAGGGTAAGGGAGA
>NW_026007132.1:77420-80603 GCF_001458135.2 Marmota marmota marmota
AGATAAGGGTTAGTATTTGAGCTAGGGTTAGAGCTAGTGCGAGGGTCAGGTTTAGGTTTAGTTCTAAGTTCAAGATTATGGTTAGAGTTAGGTTTAGTGTTAGGGATAGGGTTTTAATTAGGGTTAGGGTTAAGGTTAGGATTAGGGTAGTGGATATGGTTAGAGCTAAAATTTGGGCTAGGGTTAAGGTTAGGATTAGGGCTAGTGTATGGATTAGAATTTAGGATAGGGCTAGGGTTATGTTTAGTGTAAGGGTTAGGCTTTGAGCTAGGTTTAGGTCTAAGGAGAAGGTTAGGGTTAGAGTTAGGGTTTGGGTTAGGGCTAGGCTTAGGTGTATGCTTAGAGCTAAGTTTAGGCCTAGGATTAGCTCTAGGTTTTGTGTTAGGTTTAGGGCTAGGGTTAGGCCTATGTGTAATGTAAATGCTAGGGTTATGTTTAGGGCTAGTTTTAGGTTGAAGGTTATGGCTAGGTCTAGTGTTAGGTATAGGTTTTGGGTTAGTGTCAGGTTTAAAGCTAGTTTAAGTGTTAGGATCAGGGTCAGTGTTCGGGATAGGTTTAGGTTTAGGGTTAGAGCCAAAATTAGGACTAGGGTTAGGTCTAGAGGTAGGGTAAATGTTTGGTTTATGTCAAGGGTTATTGTTAGGGCTAGTGCTAGAATTTTGTTTAGGTCTATGGCTAGAGTTATAGCTACATTTAGGATTAGCTTTGGGTCTAGGTGTAGTATTAGGCTTAGGTATAAGTATAGGGTTACCAGTAGGTCTAGTGTTAGGTTTTGGTTTAGGTTTAGGGTGAGGTTTATACCTAGGATTACTTTTAGGGTCAGATGAGGGTCAGGGTTAAGTTTTAGAGGTAGAATGAGGGCTAGGGCTAAGACTAGTAATATTTTTAGAGTTAAAGTTAGGCTAAGGATTAGGGTTAGGACTAGGGTTAGCATTTGGGATAGGGTTTGGCTTAGGGCAAAGGATTGGTTTAGAGCTAGGGTTAGCATTTGGGTTAGGGTTTGGCTTAGGGTAATAGATTGGTTTAGAGCTAGGGTTAGAGCTAGGGTTAGGGTTAGGTTTAGGGCTAGTGTTAGAGTTCTGATTAGGGATAAAGCTAGGTTTAGGGCTCGGATCCAGGGTAGGATTTGTGTTAAGGTTAATGTTAGGGTTAGGACAATAAATAATGTACAACCTAGGGTTACAATTAAGGCTAGATTTACGGTTAGAGTTAAGACTAGGTCTAGTGTTAGGGTTAATTTAATTTAGGGTGATGATTAGAGCTAGGATTAGTGTTAGGGTCAGCGTCAGTGTCAGAGTAATTTTTAGAGTTAGGGTTAGGGCTAGGTGTAAGGTTTGTATTTGGTTTAGGTTAAGGGTTTGGGTTAGGGATATGGCTTGGTTTTGTTTTATGTCTAGGGCCAGGGCTAGGGCAAGTTTTAGGAATTGCATTGTGGTTAGGGATAGTGTTAGGGTTTGGTTTGGCTTATGATTACAGTTAAATTTAGAGTTAGGTTTAGATTTAGAGTGAGGGTTAGATCTAGAGTTTGGACTCGGGTTAAGGATGGAACTAGGGCTAGGGCTAGGGCAAGAGTTATAGTTAGTCTTAGGGCTATTGATAGGGTTAGGATAGGATTAAATTAGGGCTAGGATTAGCGCTAGGTTTAGTGTTAATATTAGCCCTAGGGTTAGGGAGGGGGGTAGGGTTAGGTTTAGGCTTGTGGTTAGGTTTATGGTAAGGGATGGTGTTATAGGTAGGTTTAGGGCTAGGGTGAGGGTTAGAATTAGGTATAGGGCTCGGGTTATGTTTTGGGTTAGGATTAAGGCTAGGTTTAGGGCTAGGATTATGGTTAGGGTTAATTTCAGGTCTAGGGTTACAGTTAAAGACAGTTTAAGGTTTGGTTCATGGCTACACCTTGTGTAAGAGTTAGGTTTAGTGTTAGGGTCAGGTTTAGAGATAAGGATATTACTAGGGTCATAGTCATGATTAGTGTTTTGGATAGGTTAAGGTTTAAAGTTAGGACTCGAATTAGCATTAACTTTAGGATCAGCGTAATGATAGGTTTAGGTTTAGGTTTCAGGTTAGATTTAGGGTAATGGACAGGGAGAAGATTAGAAATAGGGTTAGGTTTAGGCCTAAGGTTAGCATTAGAGTTAGGGTTATGATTAGGGTAATGGGTAGGGTTAGAGCTAGGGTTACAGCTAGGGATATGGTTACAATTAGTGATAGAGTTGGAGTTAAGTTTAGGTTTAAAGCTAGAGATAGGGCTGAGAATAGGGCTAGGATTTGGGTTAAGTTAGGGCTAGGGTTAGGGTTACTTCTGATGTAAGTACTAGGGTTATGATTAGGGCTAATTTTAGTGTTAGGATTTAGGACTAGGTCTAGTGTTAGGTTTAGGTTTAGGGTTAGGGTGATGTTATACCTAGGGTTAGTGTTAAGGTAAGAGTCAGGTTGCGGGTTCGTTTTAGGGTTTGGCTTAAGACTCGAAATTATTGCTAGGGTTAGGGCTAGGTGTAGGATTAGGGCTTGGGTTATGTTAAGGATTTTGTTTAGGTCTATGTCTCGGTTTTGTTTTAGTGCTAGGGCTATGGTTAAGGCTAGTTTTAGGATTAGCCTTATGGTTAGGGCTAGGGTTGGGTTTAGGCTTAGGCTTATTGTTAGGGTTAGATTTAGAGTTAGGGTTAGATCTAGTGTTATGGCCAGGGATATGAATAGGACTAGGGTTAGACCTACGGTTCAGGCTAGGATTAGGCTTCCAGTAATGTATAGGGTTAGAACTAGAGTTAGGGCTATTGTGAGAGTTAGAGTCAGTCTTTGGACTAGGGTTAGGGTTAGGGTTAGGGATAGGGATAAATTAGGGCTGGTGTTAGTGTCAGGTTTAGGCCTAGAGTTATGGTTAGGGTTATAATTAAGGCTATGTTTAGGGCTAGGATAAGGGCTAGGGTTTGTGCTAGGGTTAGGGCTAGGATTATGGCTAGGGCTAAAGTCAGGTCTGTAGTTATGGTTAGGGATAGTTTTAGGGTTAGGTTTCTGTCTAAGTCTAATGTAAGGGTTATGTATAGAGTAATAATCAGGTTTAGAGCTAGGGGAATTATTAAGTCAGGGTCAGTGTTGGGCTTTGGTTTAGGTTTGAGTTTAGGGTTAGGGCTCAAATTAGCATTAGTGTTAGCATTAGGGTAATGATAAGGTTAGGTTTAGGGTTCA
>NW_026007132.1:86382-91816 GCF_001458135.2 Marmota marmota marmota
ATTCTAGGATCAATGGTTCTCTAATCAGGTTAGTGTTAATGTTAGGTTTAGGGTTACGGCTATGTCTAGGGTTAGAGGTAATGTTAGGGTGAGAGTTAGTTTTGTTCAAATTTCTTTGATACTGGCCAGGAGTCATCTTTTATCCAGCCTTAGTCTGTTCCCAAGGTATGTTCTTCTCAATTCAATTGTCCACTATCATGAATACTTTGTATTTTAAGGTTTCACTTTATTTTGACACCTATGAGTAAATGGAAATGGAGGTGGAAATCAAACAGGCATCCCTTCCCCTAAATCTAACCCTAAACCTAACCATAAACATAACCCTAATCCTAGGTCTAAGCCTAACACTAACCCTAGACATATTCCTAGCCCTAATTTAGCCCTAACCCTAACCCAAACTCTAGCCCTAAGGCTAACTCTAACTCTTGCCATACCCTATTCCCAGTTCTAAACCTATCATTTACCATAACCCAAACTCTAGCCCTAAGACTAACTCTAACTTGCCTTACCCTATTCCCGGTTCTAACCCTATTCTTTACCACAAGGCAAACACTAGCCCTAATCTTAGCTCTAACATTAGCCATAGCCCTAACCCTAGAATTAACCATAACTCTAAATCTTCTCCTAAGCCTAAACTCACCCTATCAGTAGCAATAACACTAACACTAATGATAAAACTACCCTTAACTTTAGCTTTAGTCCTAAAACAAAACTGAGCCATAGAACTAACCCTAACCCTTAACCTAAATGAAATCCTAACCCTACATCTAGCCCTAAGCCTACCCCAAATTTGAGTCCTATCCCTAACCATAAAACAAACCATGTCCCTGACTCTGACCCTAACACTAACCCTAGTTAAAAACATCACCCTAAACCTAAAACTAGACTTAGTCCTAAATGTAAACCTAAAACTAGCTCTAATCGTAACCTTAGTTCTTACATTAGCTGTATCACTCAGAAGAGCCCTAACGTAACCCAATACCTAGCCTTAATCCAAGACCCAAACTTAGCTTTAACCCTAACTCAAACCCTAAACCTAGTCCTAACACTTACCCTAAAGCTAACCCTAACTTAATCCTTGCACTAAACCTAAACCTAAACCTACCCCTAGCCCTGACTCTAACCATAAACCGAGCCCTAACTCTAGCTCGAACCCATCCATTATGCAAACCCTAACACTAACCCTAATGATAATCCTCAGGCTGATCCTAGCACTATCCCTAAACCTAACCCATCCATTACCCTAAACATAACCTGAACCCTAACCCTAAAACATTATTACCCTAAATGTAATCTTAAGCCTAATGCTAACTAGAACTCTAATCCTACCACTAAACCTAACCCTAACCCAAATCCTAACCCTAACACAAACCCTAACCATAAACCTAACCCTAAACCTAAACCTAACACTAACCCTCACACAAACCCTAACCCTACGCTAACCCTAACACTAACTGTAACCCGAACACTAACACTAACACTAAACTTAACCCTTAAACGAACTCTATCTGTAAACCTAACCTAACCCTAACACTTACCCTCACCCTATACTTAACCTTAACCGTAACCCTAAAACGAAACCTACCCCTAATCCTAACCCTGACACTAACCATAACCCTATTTTAACATCAACACCGACCCTAACACTAATCCTAACTCTAACCCTAAACCTAAAGCTAACCCTTGCACACACCCTAATCCTAACTCTAACAATAACCCTAACCCTAACCCTAACTTTAACTCTAAGCCTCACCCTAAACCTAACACTAACCCTAGCCCTAAACCTAAACCTAAACCTAACGCTAACCCAAACGCTAATACTAATGCTAAACCTCACCCTATCCCTAACCCTAACCATAATACTAACTCTAAATCTAACACAAACCTAACCCAAACATTAATCCTAAACCTAGTCCTAACCCAAATCGTAACACTAAACCTAACCCTAATCCCTATCCTAACCCTAAACCTAACACTAACACTTACCCAAACAACAATCCTAACCCTAACCCTAACTAACCATAACTCTAAAACAAACCCTAACTGTAACCCTAACACTAACCCTAACCCTAACATTAACAAATAACCCTAAGATTTTATCCTAACCCTAACACTAAACCTAATCCTTACCTTAACCCTAACCCTAACCCTAATGCTAACACTTTCACTAACCCTAAACATAACCCAAACCCTAACCGTAACACTAAACTTAACCCTAACTCTAATCCTAACATCTACAGTAACGCTAAACCTATCCCTAATATTAACACTAACCCTAACCCTAAATTTAAACCTAACCTTAACACTAACCCTAACCCTAATCCTAACACTAACTCTAACCCTAAACCTAGTGCTAACCATATCCCTAACACTAACACAAAACCTAACCCTACCCCTAACCGCAACACAAACCCTAATTCTAACCTTGAACCTAACACACACCCTAATGCTAACCATAACCCTAACCCTAACCTAACCCTAACCCTAAACCTAACCTATCCCTTACCCTAACCATAACCTTAACACTAACCCTAAAACTAATCTTAAAATAAATCTAATGATAACACTGACAATTAATGTAACCCTAAATCTAACCATAAATCTAACCCTAACACAAAACTTAACCCCAACCCTAAAACTAACCCTAGTCTGAATCCTAACCATAACCGTAAACCTAACCCTAACCCTAACCCTCATCCTAACACAAACCCAAACACTAACCCTAACAATAAGCTTAACCATAACCCTAATACTAACCCTAACCCTAACACTAACACTAACTAAATTGCTAACCATAACCCTAATCCTAACACTAAACTTAAACCTATCCCTAACACTAACAAAACCCTAACACTAAACATAACCCTAATTCAAACACTAACCCTAACACCAAACCTAACCCTATCACTAATGCTAGCCCTAAACATAAGCTTAACTAACACTAAACCTATCCCTAACCATAACACTATTCATAACCCTAAACCTAACTATAACCCATACACTAAAACTAACCCCAACCCTAAACCAAACTCTAACCCTAACCATAACACTCTCCCTAACCTAATCCTAACACAAATCCTAAGCCTAACCCTAACACTAAACCTAATGCTAATCCTAACCCTAACACTAACCCTAACCCTAACACTAACATTAACCGTAACCGAACCCATAACTGTAACTCTAGAATGAACTGTTACCCTAACCCTAATACTAACCCTAACAGAAACCCTAACACTAAGCCTAAAACTAACCCTAACTTAACCCTAACACTAACCCTAACCCTAACACTAACACTAAACCTAAACATAAACCTAAACCTAATCCTAACCCAAAACCTTTCCTCAACCCTAACACTAACACTATCCCTAACTGTAACACTAAACTGAAACCTCACCCTAACACTAACCCTAACACTAAACATAACCCTAAACCTAAACCTTATATTAACACCAACTTTAAATCTTACCATAACACTGAACCTAACCCTAACCCAAATTCTAACCCTCCCCCTAACTCTAACCCTAACCCTAATGCTAACCATTACTCTTATACTAAAACTAACACCAACACTAACCCTAACCATAACCATGAACATAATGCTAACCCTCACCCTTACACAAACACAAACCCTAATCTTATCACTAACACTAACCCTAACCCTAATCCTAACTTTAACCCTAACACTAACCCTAGCCCTAACACTAACCTAACACTAACACTAACCCTAGACATAAATATAAACTTAACACTAACCCTAACACTAACTCTTATTTTAATACTAACCCTATACCAAACTGTAACCAAACACTAACCCTAAACCTAACATTAATGCTAACCGTAACATTAACCTTAAACCTAAGCCTAATATTATCCCTAAATATTTCCGTAACCCTAAAACTATCCATAACCCTAACCCTAACTTTAACCCAAACACTAAAACTAACCCTAACACTAACCCTAACCCTAACCCTACCACGAACCATAACCCTAACCCTAACACTAAACCTAACCCTATACCTAACCCTAACACTACCATAAACCTAACACTTACCATAACTCTAACCCTAACCCTAACCTATCACTAAACCTAAACCTAGCCCTAACACTAACACTAACCCTAACCCCAAACTTAACCATAATCTGAAATCTTACCCTAAACCTAATACTAACCCTAACCCAAACACAAACCCTAACAATAAGCCTAAAACTAACCCTAACCTAACCCTAACACTAAAGCTCACCCTAACCCTAACACAATCCATAACACTAAACCTAACCATAAACCTAAATCTAACCTAACCCCAACCCTAAAGCTAACCTAAATCTTACCATAATGCTAACCCTAACACTAACCCTAAAATTAATCTTAACCTAAATCTAAAGATAACAGTAACAATAATCTTAAACCTAAGCCTAACCCTAAATCTAACCCTAAGACAAACCTTAACCCTAACCCTAACTTAAACCTAAACCTAATCCTAATCCTAACCCTAACCTGAATCCTAAACTTAACTGTAACTCTAACCCTAACACAAACACTTACACTGACCCTTAACCTAACCTTATACCTAAACCTAACACTAACACTAACACTAAAATTAACACTAACACAAACTCTATCTGTAACTGTAACCCTAACCCTAACACTTACCCTATCCCTAAGCCTAATCATATAACCCTAAACCTAACTCTAACACAAACCTTAACACTAAACCTAACCCTAACACTAAGACTAATCTTAACTCTATCCCTAACACTAACAGTGACCCTAACCCTAACACCAACACTAAACCTATTATTACCATAACTTTTACACTATACCTGACACTAACACTAACCCCAATTCTAACTCTAACACGAACCCTAATGCTAAACTAACCCTAACCATAACACCTACCCTAACACTATACCTAAACCTAATCCTAATTTTAACATTTATCCTAAGGCTAAACCTAATCCTAACCCTAACCCTAACCATAATCCTAACAGTAACCCTAACCCTAAATCTAAACAGAACTCTAACACTATCCCTAACTCTAATATGAATTATAACTGTAACCCTAACCATAACTTAACCCTAACCATAACCCTAACCTAACCCTAAGCCTAACCTTCATCCTAACACTAACCCTAACTCTTAAATGAACCGTAACCATAACCGTAACCATTTTCCTTATCCTATCCCTAAACCTAACCTAACCTAACCCAACCCTAACCCTAAAATGAACACTAATTCTACCCATAACCTTAAAACTAACCCTAAACCTAACCCTAACCCTAACTCTAACCCAAATTCTAATCTTAATGCTAACCCTAACCTAATCCTAACCCTAATACAAAACCTAACCCTAACCCTAACTCTAACAAAAACCATAACCCTAACCCTAAGCCCAACCCTAACCCTAACCCTTGCCTAAACTTAACCCTAAAACTA
>NW_026007132.1:92216-109275 GCF_001458135.2 Marmota marmota marmota
TAACCCTAATGCTAACCCTAACACAAACCCTAATCGAAACCATAACCCTAAACCTAAAATAACTTTTACTGTAACCCTTACCTACCCTAAACCTAACCCTGACTTTAACCCTAAACATAAACCTAAACCTATCACTAACCCAAGCCTAACCTTAACTCTTAACCTAACACTAGCCCTAACCATAATACTAACATTAACTTTAAACTTTACTTTAAACCTAATGCTAACCCTATCCCTAACCCTAACACTAACCCGACCCCTGACGCTAACCTTAAATTTATTCTAATCCTAACCATAACATTAACCATAACCCTAATCCTAATCCTAACCTTAACACAAATACTAAACTTATACCTAACCCTAACAAAACCTAACCCTAAACCTAACACTAACCCTAACCCTAATCTTAAGTCTAAAACTAAACCTTACCAGAAACCTAAACATAAACCTAACCCTTACCTAACACTAAACCTAACATAACCCTAAACTTAACACTGACCCTAAACCTAACCTTAACCCTAACCATAACACTAACTCTAAACCTTAATATAACCCTAACACTAACCCTAAATCTAAACCTATCCCTAAACTTAACAATACCCCTAAACTTAACACTAAACCTATCCCTAACACTAAACCTAACCCTAAACTTAATCCTATCTTTACAACGATCCCAAAACTTAACCTTACCAATAACCCTAATCCTAACCCAACACCTAACCCTAAACCAAACACTAACCCTAACCCTAACCCTAAATATAATCCAAACTCCAACCCTAACCCTAACCCTAACATAACCCTAAACCTAACGCTAACCTAACCCTAACCCTAACCCTAACCCAAACTCTAACCCAAACACTTACCCTTACTTTAACCCTTCCAGTAACCCTAACCCTAACACTAACCCTAACGAAAAACCTAAACCTAACACTAAATCTAACCCTAACCCTAAACCTAACCCTAAACCTGATCCTAACCCTAAAGCTATACCTAAAACTATCCTTAAAACTAATCTTAAATCTAAGTTCAACCTAACCCAAACATTAATTATA
The DNA here is from genome assembly GCF_001458135.2 of Marmota marmota marmota. Classification (NCBI taxonomy): domain Eukaryota; kingdom Metazoa; phylum Chordata; class Mammalia; order Rodentia; family Sciuridae; genus Marmota; species Marmota marmota. The sequence goes on from NW_026007132.1 coordinate 93,269, forward strand.
ACCATAACCCTAACATTAATCCTAAACCTAACCCAAACCCTAACCCAAACACGAACCTAATCCTAACCCTATGCGTAACAGTAACACAAACCCTAAACGTAACCCTAATCCTAACCCTAAACCTAAACCTAACACTAACACTAACCCTATCCCAAACTCTAAAACTAAACTTAACCATTAACTTAACCCTATCCCTAACCCTAACACTCACCTTAACACTAAACCTAACACTAAACCTAACCTTAAACCTAAGTCTAATTCTAAACCTCACCCTAACCCTAACACTAACATCAGCACTTACCCTAACCCTAACACTAACATCAGCACTTACCCTAACTCTAACCCTAACTCTTACACTAAACCTAACCCTATCACTAACCCTTGAACTTACCCTAACCCTAACGCCAACCCTCATGGTAACCCTAACACTAATTCTAAACCTAACCCTAACTGTAACCCTAACACTAACTCTAACTGTAACCCTTACCCTACACCTAATTATAACCCTATCCCTAACCCTAACACAAACCATAACGCACACAATAACCCTAAATCTAACCCAACAATAACCTTAACCCTTCACTAAACCTAACACTAACCCTGACACTAAACATATAAATGAAGCCAAAATTAACCCTAAGCCTAACTTTATCCATAACCCTAACACTCCTCAATTACAAACACTAAAACCCTAACTCTTACACTAAGCTAACCCTAACATTAACTGAAACTGTAACCCTAACCCTGTCCTAACAGAAACCCTAACCCTAACACTAACACTAACCCAAACCCTAGAATAAGCCTTAACCATAAATCTAAAACTAAGCCTAACCAGAACCCTAAATTTAACACTAAACTTTACTCTAACATTAACAGTAACACTAACCCTAACCCTATCACTAACCCTAAACCTAACCCTAACCCTAACCGTAACACTGAACCTAAACCTAACCCTAACCCAAACACTAACACTTACCCTAAACCTATCCTTAGCCTTAACACTGTCCCAAACCCAAAACCTAACATTAACTCTAACACTAAACCTATACCTAAAACTAATTTTAACCCTAACACAAAACCTAAATCTAACCCTACTACTAACCCTCAACATAACCCAAATTCTAACTCTAACCCTAACACTAACCTAATCCCTAAACCTAACCCTAACTTTAAAACTAAACCTAAGCCTAAACAGAACCCTAACCCTAAACCTTACACTAACATTAATGCTAACTCTAACACTAACCCTATCCCTAACACTAAACCTAACACTAACCCTAACCGTAACACTAACCCTAAAACTAACCCTAAACCAAACACTAACACTAACCCTAAACCTATCCCTAGCCTTAACAGTATCCCCAACACCAAACCTAACACTAACACTAAACCTATATCTAAACCTAAACCTAACCATAATACTAAACCTAAACCTAATCCTACTACTAACCCTAAACCTAACTCAAATTCTAATTCTAACCCCAACACTAATGCTAACCCTAACCCTCACCATTACCCTAATACTAACCCAAACACCAATCCTAACCCAAACCCAAACCATAGCACTAACGCTAATACTAACTTTTTCACAAACCCTAACACTTATTTTAACCCTAACACTAACCATAATCCTAACCCTAACTTTAATTCTACCACTAACCCTAACCCTAACCGTAAACCTAACAATAAACCTAACCCTTAAACTAAACCTAACCCTAACTTGAACGCTAATACTAACTCTAAACCTAACCCTATCCCGAAACTTACCCCTAACCTTAAACCTAAACCTGACACTATCCCTAACACAAACATTAATCCTAGCCCTAACCCTATCCCTAAACCTACACATATCCCTAACACGAACCATAACCCTAACCGTAACCATAACTTTAACACAAACCCTAACCCTACCTTAACCCTAAATCTAACCCTAACCCTAGCCCTAACCCAAACACTAATCCTAAACCTAATGCTAAACCTAACACTAAACCTAAACCTAATCCAATCCCTAAAACTAATCCAAACCATACTAACATTAACACTATCCCAAACCTTAACCTTAACCTAACTCTAACCCTAACCCTGAACCTAACCCTAACCCGAACGCTAATACTAACCCTAAACCTCACCCTATCCCTAACCCAAACCCTAAACCTAAACCTAATACTAAACCTAATCCAAAAATTAATCCTAACCATAAACCTAAATCTAAACTTAATACTAAACCTAACATAACCCTAACCCGAACCCTAAACCTAACTCTAACCATAAATTTAACAGAAAACATAACTTTTACCATAACCCTAAAAAAAAAAAAAAAACATAACCCTAATCCTAACCAAAAGACTAACCGTAAACTTAATGGTAACCCTAACACTAAACCTAACCCTAACCCTAACACTAACACTAACCCTAATCCTAACCATAACCCTAAACATATCCCTAACCAAAACACAAAACATAACACTAATCATAATATTAACCCGAAGAAAACCCTAGCCCTAACCCTAACACTAACACTAACACTAAAACTAACGCTAACCCCACACCTAAACATAACACTAACCATAACCCTGACACAAAACCTAATGCTCACCATAATCTGAACCCTAACCTCACCCTAACCCCAAACCTAACCTAAAACTTACCCTAACACTAACCCTAAAACTAATCTTAACCTAAATCTAATGATAACCCTAACAAAAAACTTAACCATAAACCTAAACCTAAATCCAACCCTAACACAAACCTTAACCCTTACCCTAACCCAAACCTAATCCTAACCCTAAACCTAACACTAACTTGAATCCTAACCATACACATAACCCTAAATCTAACCCGAACCCTCACTCAAACACAAACCCTAACATGATCCCTAACACTAATCCTAACCCCAACCATATCCCTAAACTTAAAACTACCCCTAAATCCAACCCTAACACTAAAACTAACTCTATCTATAACTCTAACTGTAATCCTAACACTTACTCTAACTCTAACCATAACTGTAACCCAAAAAAACCCTAACCCTCACCCTAACCCTAACACAAACCCTAACAATAACCTTAACCCTATTCATAACACTAACCTAACCCTAAACCTAAACCTAAAACTATCACTAACAATAAACCAAACCCAAATATTAACCCTAATTCTAAACCTAGCCATAACCCTAACATGAACCCTAACCTTAACCCTAACCCTAACACTAACACTAAACTAACCCTAAACTAATCCTAACCCTAACACTAAACGTAACCCTAACCCTAATCAGAACCCTAACCATAACCCAGACACAAACTCTAACCCAAACCATAACCCTAACCCTAACGTAACCATAAGGCTAACCCTTACCTAAACCTCACCCTAATCCTAACCTTAAAAATAGCCCTAACACTAACCCTAATCCTAACAGTGAGACGATCCCTAAACCTAACAATTTCACTATGCCCAACCCTGACCTAAACTGTAACCCTAACCGTAAGCCTAAACCTAAACCTAACCCTAACCTTAAACTTAACAATAACCCTAACCCTAACCCTAACCCTAACCCAAACCTAACCCTAACCCTAAACCTAACCTTAACCTGAATCCTAACCATACACGTAACACTTACTCTAACGCGAACCCTCACTGTAACACACAACCTAACACTAACCCAAAAACTAACCCTAACGGTAACACTAACCCTAACCCTAACCTTATCACTAAGCCTAAAACTAACCCTGTACCTAACACTAACATTAACTCTACTTGTAACACTAACCCTAACCCTAATGCTTACACTTACCCTAAACCTGACCTTTACCGTAAACCTAGCATGAACCATAACCCTAACCCTGACCCTAACACGAACTCTAACACTAACTGTAACTCTATCCCTAGCACTAACCTTAACCCTAAACTAAACCTAAACTATCACTAACTCTAATCCAAACCCTAACATGAACCCTAATTCTAAACCTAACCATAATTCTAATACGAACCCTAACCCTAACCCTAACACTAACCCTAAGCATAATCCTAACCCTCACACTAAACCGAACCCTAACCCTAAACCTAATGCTAACCCTAACACTAACTCTAAGTCTAACCTTAAATCTAATTCTGACCCTAACCCTAACCCAAACACAAACCCTAACCCAAACCATAACCTAACCCTAACCTAACCATATTGCTAACCCTTACCTAAACTGAACCCTAATCCTAACCCTAACAATAGCCCTGACACTAACCCTAATCCTAACACTAACATGCACCCTAAACCTAACCATTCCACTAGGCTCAACCCTGACCCAAATCCTAACCCTGAGCCTAACCTAAACCTAACCCTAATCTTAACACTAACACTAACCCTAAACCTAAACCTAACACGAACCCTAACCCTAACAAGGACACTAACATGAACATTAACCCTAACACTAACCCTAACCCTAACACTAACACTAATCCTAAACTTAATCCTAACCCTAACACTAAACCTAAATAAACCTAATTCTAATACTAAATCTAACTTTAACCCTAACCTTAACCCTAACCCTAAGAAAAACCCTAATCCAAACCATAACCCTGATGCTTATCTAAACCTAACACTAAACATAACCCTAACCCAAACCCTAACCTTAATCCTAATGCAAACCCTAACACTAACACTCACTCTAAACCTAACACTAAGCTTGTCACTAACCCTAACACAAACCCTAACCCTAACCTAAGCTTAACACTAACTGTTACCCTAACCCTAACCCTAACACTAACACTTAACCTAACCCTAACCCTAACCCTAACCTTAACATGAATCCTATTCCTAACCCTAACACTAAATGAAAATAACCCTTACCCTAACCCTAAATTTAACACTAACTCTCACGCTACCCTAACGCTAAACCTAAATTTAAAACTAAATCTCATGCTACCCTAACCCTAACCCTAAACCTAACAATAACCCTAACACTATCCAAACACTAACCATAACCCTCACTCTAAGCCTTACCCTAAACCTAACACTAACCCTAAACCTAATCCTAAAACTAACTCTAACAACAAACCTAAACTTAACCATAAACCTGAACTTTACACTAACCGTAATCCTAACCATAACACAAACCCTAACCCTAACCTTAACTCTAACTTAACCCTAAACCTAACTTGAACCCTAACCTTAACCCTAACCCTAACCTAAACTTAACTCTAATGCTAATCCGAACCCTAACTCTAATTGTAACCGTAAACCAAACCATAACCCTATCAGTAAACCTAACACAAAACATAACCCTAACACTAACACTAATTCTAACCCTAACCCTAACACTAACCCTAACCGTAACTCTAACCCTAACACTTACCCTAACACAAACCCTAACCCCAACCCTAACCCTAAGACTAACCCTAACCCTAAACCTAACACTACCCTAAACCTAACCCTAACCCTAACTCTAAAACTAACCCTAATCCTAAACCTATTACTAGCCTTAACACCTGACCCTAACACTAATCCTAATGATAAAACTAACACTAACCATATCACTAAACTAACACTAACCCTAAACCTAACCCTAATCCTAACACAAACCCTAACCCTAACCCTAGCCCTACCACTAATCCTAAGCCTAACCCAAACCCTAAACTTAACCCTAACACCAAACCTATCGCTAAACCTAACACTAAAACTAACTAAAACACCAAACCTAACCCATAACCCTAACTTTAACTCTATCACTAATTCTAACCCTAAACCTAAACCTAACACTAACCCTAACCCTAACCCTAACACTAACACTAACCCAGACACTAACACTAACACTAACCTTTTTTTTTTTAATTTTTTATTGTGGGTTGTTCAAAACATTACAAATTTCTTGACATATCATATTCCACATTTTGATTCAAGTGGGTTATGAACTCCCACATTCACCCCATACATAGATTGCAGAATCACATCAGTTACACATCCATTGATTTACAAATTGCCATACTAGTGTCTGTTGTGCTCCACTGCCTTTCCCATCCTCCACCCTCCCCCCTCCCCACCTCTCCCCTCCCCTCCCCTCCTCTCTCTCTACCCCCTCCACTGTATAACCCTGAGGGTCTCCTTCCATTACCATGCAATTTCCCTTCTCTCTCCCTTTCCCTCCCACCTCTCATCCCTGTTAAATGTTAATCTTCTTCTCCTGCTCTTCGTCCCTACTCTGTTCTTAGTTACTCTCCTTATATCAAAGAAGACATTTGGCATTTGTTTTTTAGGGATTGGCTAGCTTCACTTAGCATAATCTGCTCTAATGCCATCCATTTCCCTGTAAATTCTATGATTTTGTCATTTTTTAATGCAGAGTAATACTCCATTGTGTATAAATGCCACATTTTTTTTATCCATTCGTCTATTGAAGGGCATCTAGGTTGGTTCCACAGTCTTGCTATTGTGAATTGTGCTGCTATGAACATCGATGTAGCAGTGTCCCTGTAGCATGCTCTTTTTAGGTCTTTAGGGAATAGACCAAGAAGGGGAATAGCTGGGTCAAATGGTGGCTCCATTCCCAGCTTTCCAAGAAATCTCCATACTGCTTTCCAAATTGGCTGCACCAATTTGCAGTCCCACCAGCAATGTACAAGTGTACCCTTTTCCCCACATCCTCGCCAGCACTTGTTGTTGTTTGACTTCATAATGGCTGCCAATCTTACTGGAGTGAGATGGTATCTTAGGGTGGTTTTGATTTGCATTTCTCTGACAGCTAGAGATGGTGAGCATTTTTTCATGTACTTGTTGATTGACTGTATGTCCTCCTCTGAGAAGTGTCTGTTCAGGTCCTTGGCCCATTTGTTGATTGGGTTGTTTGTTCTCTTATTGTCTAATTTTTTGAGTTCTTTGTATACTCTGGATATTAGGGCTCTATCTGAAGTGTGAGGAGTAAAGATTTGTTCCCAGGGTGTAGGCTCCCTATTTACCTCTCTTATTGTTTCTTTTGCTGAGAAAAAACTTTTTAGTTTGAGTAAGTCCCATTTGTTGATTCTAGTTATTAACTTTTGTGCTATGGGTGTCCTATTGAGGAATTTGGAGCCCGACCCCACAGTATGTAGATCGTAGCCAACTTTTTCTTCTATCAGACGGCGTGTCTCTGATTTGATATCAAGCTCCTTGATCCATTTTGAATTAACTTTTGTGCATGGCGAGAGAAAGGGATTCAGTTTCATTTTGTTGCATATGGATTTCCAGTTTTCCCAGCACCATTTGTTGAAGATGCTATCCTTCCTCCATTGCATGCTTTTAGCCCCTTTATCAAATATAAGATAGTTGTAGTTTTGTGGATTGGTTTCTGTGTCCTCTATTCTGTACCATTGGTCCACCCGCCTGTTTTGGTACCAGTACCATGCTGTTTTTGTTACTATTGCTCTGTAGTATAGTTTGAAGTCTGGTATCGCTATACCGCCTGATTCACACTTCCTGCTTAGCATTGTTTTTGCTATTCTGGGTCTTTTATTTTTCCATATGAATTTCATGATTGCTTTCTCTATTTCTACAAGAAATGCCGTTGGGATTTTGATTGGCATTGCATTAAACCTATAGAGAACTTTTGGTAATATCGCCATTTTGATGATGTTAGTTCTGCCTATCCATGAACAGGGTATATTTTTCCATCTTCTAAGATCTTCTTCTATTTCTCTCTTTAGGGTTCTGTAGTTTTCATTGTATAAGTCTTTCACCTCTTTTGTTAGGTTGATTCCCAAGTATTTTATTTTTTTTGAAGATATTGTGAATGGAGTGGTTGTCCTCATTTCCATTTCAGAGGATTTGTCGCTGATATACAGGAATGCCTTTGATTTATGCGTGTTGATTTTATATCCTGCCACTTTGCTGAATTCATTTATTAGCTCTAATAGTTTCTTTGTAGAGCCTTTTGGGTCTGCTAGGTATAGAATCATATCATCTGCAAATAGTGATAATTTAAGTTCTTCTTTTCCTATTTTGATGCCTTTAATTTCTTTCGTCTGTCTAATTGCTCTGGCCAGTGTTTCGAGAACTATGTTGAACAGAAGTGGAGAGAGAGGGCATCCCTGTCTTGTTCCAGATTTTAGAGGGAATGCCTTCAGTTTTTCTCCATTCAGAATGATGCTAGCCTGAGGCTTAGCATAGATTGCTTTTACAATATTGAGGTATGTTCCTGTTATCCCTAGTTTTTCTAGAGTTTTGAACATAAAGGGATGCTGTACTTTGTCGAATGCTTTTTCCGCATCTATCGAGATGATCATATGGTTCTTATTTTTAAGTCTATTGATGTGGTGAATAACATTTATTGATTTCCGTATATTGAACCAGCCTTGCATCCCAGGGATGAATCCTACTTGATCATGGTGTACAATTTTTTTGATATGTTTTTGTATCCGATTCGCCAGAATTTTATTGAGGATTTTTGCATCTAGGTTCATTAGAGATATTGGTCTGTAGTTTTCTTTCTTTGAAGTGTCTTTGTCTGGTTTAGGTATCAGGGTGATGTTGGCCTCGTAGAATGAATTTGGAAGTTCTCCCTCTTTTTCTATTTCCTGAAGTAGCTTGAAAAGTATTGGTATTAGTTCCTCTTTAAAGGTTTTGTAAAACTCTGCTGTATACCCATCCGGTCCTGGGCTTTTCTTAGTTGGTAGTCTTTTGATGGTTTCTTCTATTTCCTCAATTGATATTGGTCTGTTTAGGTTGTCTATATCCTCCTGACTCAATCTGGGCAGATCATATGACTTAAGAAATTTATCTATGCCTTCACTATCTTCTAATTTATTGGAGTATAAGGATTCAAAATAGTTTTTGATTATCTTCTGTATTTCTGAAGTGTCTGTTGTGATATTGCCTTTTTCATCCCGTATGCTAGTAATTTGAGTTCTCTCTCTTCTTCTCTTCGCTAGCATCGCTAAGGGTCTGTCGATTTTGTTTATTTTTTCAAAGAACCAACTTTTAGTTTTGTCAATTTTTTCAATTGTTTCTTTTGTTTCGATTTCATTAATTTCAGCTCTGATTTTAATTATTTCTTGCCTTCTACTTCTTTTGCTGTTGTTTTGCTCTTCTTTTTCAAGGATTTTGAGATGAAGTATGAGATCATTTATTTGTTGGTTTTTTCTTTTTTTAAGGAATGAACTCCAAGCAATGAATTTTCCTCTTAGAACTGCTTTCAATGTGTCCCATAGATTCCGATATGTTGTGTCTGTGTTTTCATTTATCTCTAAGAATTTTTTAATTTCCTCCTTGATGTCTTCTATAACCCATTGATCATTCAGTAACCTATTGTTCATTCTCCAAGTGATGTATGCTTTTTCCTTCCTTCTTTTATCGTTGATTTTCAGTTTCATTCCATTATGATCAGATAAGATGCATGGTATTATCTCTACTCCTTTATATTGTCTAAGAGTTGCCCTGTGACATAATATATGATCTATTTTTGAGAAGGATCCATGTGCTGCTGAGAAAAAAGTGTAACTGCTTGATGTTGGGTGGTATACTCTATATATGTCAATTAGGTCTAGGTTATTAATAGTGTTATTGAGTTCTATAGTTTCCTTATTCAACTTTTGTTTGGAAGATCTGTCCAGTGGCGAGAGAGGTGTGTTGAAGTCTCCCATGATTATGGTATGGTGGTCTATTAGACTCTTGAACTTGAGAAGAGTTTGTTTGACGAACATAGCTGCACCATTGTTTGGGGCATAAATATTTATGATTGTTATGTCTTGTTGGTGTATGGTTCCCTTAAGCAGTATGTAGTGTCCCTCTTTATCCCTTTTGATTAACTTTGGCTTGAAATCTATTTTATTTGATATGAGTATGGACACTCCTGCTTGTTTCCGAAGTCCATATGAGTGATATGATTTTTCCCAACCTTTCACCTTCAGCCTATGTATGTCTTTTCCTATCAAATGCGTCTCCTGTAGGCAGCATATTGTTGGGTCTTGTTTTGTGATCCATTCTACTAGCCTGTGTCTCTTAATTGGTGAGTTTAAGCCATTAACATTTAGGGTTATTATTGAGATATGGGTTGTTCTTCCAGCCATATTTGTTTATTTCTGTTACTAAACATGGTTTGTTTTCCTCTTTGATTATTTCCCCCCCCTTTACTGTCCTACCTCCCACTGTTGGTTTTCATTGTTATTTTCCATTTCCTCTTCCTGTAATGCTTTGGCGAGGATGTTTTGAAGAGATGGTTTTCTAGCTGCGAATTCTTTAAACTTTTGTTTATCGTGGAAGGTTTTAATTTCATCTTCCATCCTGAAGCTTAATTTCGCTGGATACACAATTCTTGGTTGGAACCCATTTTCTTTCAGTGTTTGAAATATGTTATTCCAGGATCTTCTAGCTTTCAGAGTCTGTGTTGAAAGATCAGCTGTTATCCTGATTGGCTTACCCCTAAATGTAATCTGCTTCCTTTCTCTTGTAGCTTTTAAAATTCTCTCCTTATTCTGTATGTTGGGCATCTTCATTATAATGTGTCTAGGTGTGGATCTCTTATGATTTTGCACATTCGGCGTCCTGTAGGCTTCTAGGATTTGGGATTCTGTCTCATTCTTCAAGTCTGGGAAGTTTTCTCGTATTATTTCATTGAATAGACTGCTCATTCCTTTGGTTTGGAGCTCTGTACCTTCCTGTATCCCAATGACTCTTAAGTTTGGTCTCTTAATGTTATCCCATATTTCTTGGATGTTCTGCTCATGGTTTCTTAACAGTCTTGCTGAGCTGTCTATGTTCTTTTCCAGTTGAAATACTTTGTCTTCATTGTCTGATGTTCTATCTTCTAAGTGTTCTACTCTGCTGGTAGTATTCTCCATTGAGTTTTTAAGTTGGTTTATTGCTTCCTGCATTTCTAGGATTTCTGATTGTTTGTTTTTTATAACCTCTATCTCCCTGTATAGTTGTTCCTTTGCTTCCTGGATTTGTTTGCGTAATTCGTTGTCGAAGTGATCTTTCATTGTCTGATTTTGCTGTTTAATGTCTTCCTTGATACTCCAGATCATCTGAAGCATGTATATCCTGAATTCTTTATCTGACATTCCATCTGCTGCAGCTGTTACCTCTTCTAAAGTTGCGTTGACCTGCATTGCTTGTGGTCCTTTCTTTCCTTGTCTTTTCATACTGCTTGCGTATCTTTCCTGCAGGTGCGGGCGGCGGCTCTGCTCTCTCCTTATTCCAATTGGGGTGTCGTGGCTACCACGCCGGCAGGTCACTGGGCCTGTTCTGGGAGCTGGCGGCGGCTCTGTTCTGCCCCTACTCCAATTGGGGTGACGAGTGTACCACGCCGGCAGGCCACCGGGCCTGATCCGCCAGTCGGTTGCAGGTTTGCCTACCCTGCAGACGCGGGCGGCGGTTCTACTCTGCCCCTACTCCAAATGGGGTGTCGTGACTACCCCGCCTGCAGGACGCTGGGCCTGTTCCTGGCACGGGCGGCGACTCTGCTCTGCCACTACTCCAATTAGGGTGGTGTTTGTACCACGCCGGCAGGCTCCTGGGCCTGATCCGCCGGTCTGTTGTAGGTCTGCCTACCTTGGAGGCGCGGGCGGCGGATCTGCCCTGCCCCTCCTACCACGCCTGCGGACCCCTGGGTCTGATCTGCAGTTTGATCACTGGTCTGCTCACCCTGCGGGCACGGGTGGCGGTTCCGCTCCGCCCCCACTCCAATTGGGGTCACGTGACCACCACACCGGCAGGGCCTGATCCGGGCGTGGGAGAAGGATCTGCTCTGCCCCTACTCCAGTTGGGGTGACATGTGTACCACACTGGCAGGCCACTGGGCCTGACCCGCCAGGCTGTCACAGGTCTGTTTACCTTGCAAGCGCGAACGGCGGCTCTGCCCTGCCCCTCCTACCACGCCCATGTACCACTGGGTCGCGGGTCTGCCCACCTTGCGGGTGCGGGTGGCGGCTCCGCTCCACCCCCTCTCCAATTGGGGTCACGCGGTCACCACGCTGGCGAGCCGCTGGGCCTGCTCCGGGCGCTGGCGGCGGCCCGGCTTCTCCCCTCTGGCTCAACGACAAATTGAGGAGGCTCAGGTGACTGTGCCTCACCCCCCCTACCAGGAGACCAACTGCTTATGTCACCGCTGGTATTGATGAAGTTCTCTCCTCCGCCGCTTTCTGCTGACATCAGATCTCTGCCATGTTGGTATCCTATGCGAATGGCAGCATTTCGTTCCCCTTGCCGGGCAACCAAAGCAACGGGTGAGTCCTGACCGGCCCTCAGCAGGACCCGGACCGAGAAGCAGTTTCCGCGGGCTCCTAGCCCCGGTCCAGGGAAGTTCCGGGAGCCGGAACTTGGCTGCTCCGTGCTCGGTGTAAGCTCCTATAAGTGTAAGCTCCAAGAAGCAGTCCCCGCGGGCTCAGTTCCGGGAGCTGGAATTCGGCTGCTTAGTGCTTGGTGTATGCTCTGATAGGGGCAGGGTCCAAGAAGCCGCCTCCACAGGCTCCGCAGCCCTGGGCCAGGGTGGTTCCGGGACAGTTCCGGGAGCCGGAACTCGGCCGCCCCGCGCTCGGTGTTCTCTCCGATAAGATCAGGTTCTAAGAAGCACCCAGGCGCTGAATCCTAGCAATCTGTCTGCAAGCCGCAGGCGAATTGCAGCCTGAAATAACCTGATCTATGGCTGAATGAGCTGCAGTCAGTCGAAAACAGGGGAGGTGACGTCAGTTTACCAACATGGTGGCTGCTGGCCTCCTCTGTGGTCTGACCAGTGTGGAGAACCGAGATGGACCGCTTCCTTCCCCAGTCTCGAACCCAGAATTCAGCCCTGAGTATGGTGCTTGCGCGGCTTGCAGAAACTGCAGCGCTGTAACCCTGCGTGTCTATCCCAGCGCGCGCTGCAGACTCTAGCCGCGGGGCAATTTGCTGAATAAGCAGTGTTACCCTCCGTGCGACAAACCTCTTGTGTTTGAGTCCCCGTAGCCGATCCTCGTGAGATGGAAATCCTTCCTCCAGGTTTCCGGAGCACCCCACTATTGCTGGAAATTCCAAACAAGATATCCTTTAGCCGTCCTGACTTGTCATACTCCCACACAGTGAAGCAGCACACGGGGGCAATGCACTCCCCTAGCCGCTATCTTCCTTCCTCACTCTTTTTTTAACACTAACCTTAAACTTAACAGTAATCCTAAACCTAACCCTAAAGCTAACTGTTACCTAATCCTAACCTAATCCTTAAACTAACAATAAACTGACACTAAACCTAACCCTAACCTAACATGAACTGTAACCCTAACCATTCCACTAAGCATAACCCCAAGCTAAATTATAACAGTAACTCTATCACTAACACTAAACTTTAATTCTAAACCTAACCCTAAAGCTCACTTTTACTTAACCCTAACCCTAACTCTAACACAAACCCTAACCCTAACCCAACCCTAAAACTACCCTAAATCTATCCCTAACCCTAACCTTAACCTAACACACACCCTAACACTAACCCTACACTAACTCTAACTTTAACCCTAAACCTAACCCCCACTCTTACCCTAACCGTAATCCTTACCCTAACACTAACCAACCCTATTCCTAACCCTAAAAGGAACCTTAACACTAACCCTAAACCTAACCCAACCCTAATCTTAACCCTAACATAAACCTATACCTAACACTAACCTGGACCTTAACACTAACCGTAACTCTAACACTTAACATAAACTTGACCAAAACCCTAACACAAAACCTAACCCTAACCCTAACACTAAGCCTAACCCTAACTGTAATACTAACTCTAAACCTATCCCTAACCCTAATCCTAACACAAACCCTATCCCACACCATAACACAAACCCTACTAACCCTAACTCTAATGCTTACCTAACACTAACCCTAATCCTAACTTTAACACGAACCCTAAACCCAACCATACCACTAAGCCTAAACCTCACAGAAACCCTAACCCCAAACCTAAAACTAATGCTAAAACTAACATTAACCATAAACCTAAAGAAACCCTAACCCTAACTCTAACCCTAACCCTAATCCTAACCCTAACAATAACCCTAACCCTAACCCTCAACTAACCATAACCCTAAACCTAAATACTAACCCTAACCCTAAAACTAACACTAACCCTAAATCTAACTATATCCCTAACCCAAATACTAAAAGTTACATTTGATTTAACCTTAACTCTAAAACTAACACTAACCCTAACAAAACCCTAAACTTAACAGGAACCCAAACACTTACCCTATCCCTAAAACTAACAGGAACCCTAACCTAACTACAAGCTAACCCTAACCCTAACCCTAACACTTACCCTAACCCTAACCCTAATACTAACTTTAACCCTAACCCTAAACCTAACATACCCTAAACTTAACCTAACCCTAACCCTATTCCTAACCATAACCCTAAATCTAAACATAACCCTAACAGTAACCCTAACACAAACCCTAACCCTAATCCAAACACTAACCGTAACCCTAATCCTAGCCCTAACACTAACCATAATTTTACACTAACATTAATTATAACCGTAACACTAAACCTAACCCTAAACCTTAACCTAACCCTAACTCTAACTTTAGCACTAACTTTAACCCTAACCCTAACACTAAACTTAACCCTAACACTAACTGTAACACAAAACCTAACACTAACCAGAACCCTATCTTTAATCTAATTGTAACCCTAGTTCTTACATTAAACATTACTCTAACCCTAGCTCTAATCCTAACACAAAACTAGCCCTAATATGATCACTAAACCTAGCTTTAACCCTAACTCTACCCCTAACCCTAGCTCTAACCCTATCCCTTACCCTAAGCCAAACCCTAACACTAATTCTAATCCTAATTCTAAGCCTAATCCTTAACCCAAAACCTAATGCTATTACTAGTGCTAACACTAGCCCACATTCTAGCTCTAATCATAACCCAAACCCTAACCCTAACCCTGACCCTTATTCTGACCCTAACACTAATCGTAGGTCTAAACCTGAACCTAACCCTAAACCAAACTCTAACACTAGCACTACCATTAACCTTATACCTAAACATAACCCCAACACTAGCTCTAGACCTAAACCTAATCCTAAATCTAGCCATAACTCTAGCCATAGACCTAAAGAAAAACCTAGACCTAGCCTTAATAATAACCCTTAGCCTAAGCCAAACACTAACTCTTCCACTAGACCTAACCCCCGTCCTAATTCTGGCTTTAATTCTAACCATAATCCTAAACTGAACACTGACCCTGACCCTAACACTAAGCCTAGCTCTAAACATCACCCTAACCCTGAAACTATACCTAGCCCATTAACCCTAAAATTAGTTCTTAATTTAGCCATAGCCCTAAACTATTGCAAAAACTAGCCCTAATCCAAGCCCAACCCTATCTTTAACCCTAAAACTAACCCTAACTCTAACCATAGTCCTAACCATAAGCTTAAGCCTGACATTAGAACGAATCCTAAGCATAACCCTAGCCCTAACCCTAGCTCTAACCCTATCCATTACCCTAAGGATAACCATAACCCTTATGCTAACCCTAGGCCAAACCCTAATCCTATGCTCATCCCTAACCCTATCCATTACCCTACACCTAACTTGTACCCTCAACCTAAAATTATCATTAACATATCAACTAAATCTAATGCTAATTCGAGCCCTAATCAAAAACCATAACCTAACCTAAACCCTAACCCTGATTCTAATAATACCCCTTGCTCTAAATCTTACCCTATATTAGACCTAGATATAAACCTAACCCTAAAACTATCGCTAAAGCTAATCCTAGACCTGACATTAGCCATAGCTCTAATCCTAGTCCTCACCCTAACACAAACCATAACCCACATCCTAGACATAATCCTCGCCTTCATCATAACCCTAACCTTTACCCTAATTCTAACCCTCAACCTATCCCTAAAACAAGGTATAATCTCATCCCTTACCCTAAACCTAACCCTAATCCAAACCCTAACTCTAAACCTAGCCCTAAACCTAGGCCTAACTCTAACATTAACACTTGCCCTAATCCCAGATCTAAACCTAGCTTTAATCCTAACCCTAACTCTAAC
>NW_026007132.1:112009-116763 GCF_001458135.2 Marmota marmota marmota
CTAGCCCTAATCCTAAAACAAACACTAGCCCTCATCCTAGCACTAAACTTAGCCTTAATCATAACCCTAACTGTAACCAAAGCCCTAACCCTAATTCTAAATATCACCCTACCTCTAACCTAGCTATAACATCATCCCTTACCCTAAACTTAATATTAACTCAAACCCTACTCTATATTTAAGCTGAACACTAACCACATACCTAATTATAGCCCTAATTTATCCATTTCCCTAACCCATGCCCTAAGACTAACTCTAATTCACACTAGCCCTATCCCCAGTTCTAACCCTAATACATACCATATTCTAACCCTAGCCCTAACACTTGCCCTAGCCTCAGTCCTAACCCTAAACCTAGATCTAACCCTAAATCTAAATCTAACCCTAACCCTAACCGTAAGCTTAAGCCTACACTAACACTAGTCCTAACCCTAATGCTAATTATAAAATTAGCACTAACACTAACCCTAGCAGTAAAACAAAACCAAGCAAAGCCCTAACCCTAAACCTTAACTTAAACCACCCTAACACTACATCTAGAACTAGCCCTAGCCCTTATTTGACTCCTGAACGCAACTTGAGAAGTAACCCTGACACTGACTCATATTCTAACACTCACCCTAGCTCTAAACACCATCCTAACATTAAACCGAAACCTACCAGCAACCCTATCCCTAATTTGACTCCTAACCCTAACCCTGACCCTCATTCATATCCTACCACTAACCCTAGCTCTAAATATCACTCTAACCTTAAACCTAACCCTAACACTAGACCTACCCTTAACCTTAACCCTAAAACTAACCCTAATGATAACCCTAGTTCTTACATTAGCCATTGCCCTAACTCTAGCCCTAATACTACAACAAAAACTTGCCCTATTTCAAGCTCTAAACCTAGCTTTAACCCTAACTCTAACCCCAACCCTAGCTCTATCTTTATCCCTTACCCTAAGCAAACTCTAACCCTAATTCTAACCCTATAACTATTCCTAATTATTAGGCTAAACAAATTCCAAACCCTTTTATTAAAAGTCCTGACTCTAGGTCTCATTCTAGCTCTAATCTTATCCCAATCCCTAACGCTAACCCTGACCCTTATTCTGACACAAACAATAACCCTAGATCTAAACCTGAACCTAAGCATAGAGCAAAACCTAATACTGGCCTTACCGGTAACCTTGTAATTAAACCTAACCCTAACCCTAGACCTAAGACTAACTCTAACTCTCACACGAGCCCTATCCCTAGTACTAACCCTATTCCTTACCATACCCGAAACCGAGCCCTAAACCTAGCACTAATGCTTGCCCTACCCTTAGTCCTTGCCCTAATCTTAGAACTAACCCTAACTCTAAATCTAACCCTAACCTTAAGTTTGAGCCTAACACAAACACTATCCCTATATCTAATGTTAATCATAAAACTAGTCCTAACCCTCACCCTAGCAGTTAAACAAAACTGAGCAATAGCCCTAACCTTAACCTTAACTTAAACCACCCTAAAACTACATCTAGACCTAACCTTAGCCCTAAATTCGACTCCTAACCCTACCTTTAAATCTAACCCTGAAACATACTCATATTCTAATGCTGACCCTACCTCTAGATCCCATCCTAATCTTAAACAAAAACCTAACAGTAACCTTATTGCTAATTCGAGTCCTAACCATGAGCCTGACCCTGACTCATATCCTAACACTAACCCTAGCTCTAAATATCACCCTATTCTTAAACCTAACCCTAAAACTAGACCTACCCTTAACCCTAACCCTAAAACAAACCCTAATTGTAACCCTAGTTCTAACATTAGCCATTGCCATAACCCTAGCCCTAACCCTAACCCTAATCCAAGCTCTAAAACTAGCTTTAATCCTAACCCTAACTCTAACCCTAACCTTAGCTCTAAACTTATCACTTACCCTAAGCCAAACCCTAAAACTAATGGTAACCCTAGACCTATCCCTAATCCTTAGGCTAACCAAAATCCTAACCTCATTAATAGTTCTGACCATAGCCCTCATTATAGCTCTAATCCTATCCCCAAATCTTGTGCTAACCGTGATCCTTATTCTGACCCTAACACTAAACTTAGGTTTAAACCTGACCCTAACCCAAGACCAACTCTAACACTTGCACTACTGATAAACTTATTCCTAAACCTAACTCCACCATTAGCCTTAGACCTAAATCTAATCCTAAATCTAGCCTTAACTCTAGCCCTAGACCTAAACAAAAACCTAGTTCTAGCCCTAACTGTATCCCTTACCCTAACTTAAACACTACCCCTACCCCTAGACCTAAACCTAGTCCTAATTCTGGCTATAACCATAACTCTAACTCTAACCTGATCACTGACCAGCATTTAACAGTAAACCTACCTCTAAACCTGAACCTAACCAAAAATATAAACCTAATACTAGACCTAGCCATAACCCTAAACCTAAAATTAGCCCTACTCATAACCCTAGATCTTACATTATCCACAGCCCTAACCCTAGGCCTAAACCTAACACAGAACCTAGAGCTAATCCTAGGCCTTAACCTAGCTCTGAGCATTACGCTAACCCTAACCCCAGCCCTAATCCTACCTTAACCCTAGCCTTAGTCCCAACCCTAGATCAAAGACTAACCCTTACCATAAACATAAACCTAGAACTATCCATAAATCTAACCCTAACCCTAGCCTTAATCCTAACCTTAACCCTAGCCCTTACCCTAGCTCTAAACCTACACAATACCCTAAACCTAACCCTAGACCTATTGGTAACCCTAGTCTTAACCCTAACCATATCCCTAACCCTAACCAAAAAATTAAACTTAGACTAAACCCTAAACCCAATAATCACTATAACCCTAACCCTAGATCAAAACCTAACCCTTACCATAAACCTAAACATAACCATAGCCCTAACCTTAACCCTAAACTTAAATCTAACCCTAACCCTAAACCTAAACCTAAATCTAACCGTATCCATTACACTAAACCTAACCCTAACTCCTAATGATAATCCTAGCCCTAACCCTCACTCTAACCCTCAAACCACCGTAATTCTATCCCTAGACCTAACCTTTAACCTGCCGCAGTCTGGCTGGGCACAAATCACGAGCCACTGAAGCAGGAACAAACTTTATTTTTAAACTGCAGGAAAACACTTAACACAGCTCCCGGGGAATCCTCCCGAACGCCACGAGGCTTGTCCAGGAACCCCCAGCCGGAAATATCTCTCCCGGAAATCCCTCCTCCTGCATTTCCCCAACCAATGGGAACTCTTGGGGAATCCCCGGAAATCCCCACTAGAACTCCAAAATAGTGTGAGAACTAAAAAGTTGCGGCAGAGGCGGATAGTAATGCCTCGCCTGTCAATCAATACTGTTGGTAAATGCCAGGGGCCATATAGACTCGGCCGTGGCTCTCAGCATTAACCTACCCCTTGTTTTAGCTCTACGCATAGCTCATAACTTAACCCTTATGCCAAACATAACCCTAAACATAACCCTAGTTCTAACACTCACGTGACCTAACCAAACTCAAGACCTAATTCTAACCATAACCCTAGCCCTAAACTAAACTCTAACTGTACCCATTACCCTAAACTTAAACCTTACCCTAATGCTTACACTAGGCCTAACCCTAAACATATCACTAACCCCAACCCTATCATTATCCTAAACCTAACCTGAAACCTAAACCTAACTAACCTTTTTATTACAATAACCCTAACACTAATGCTAATCCAAGCACTAAACCTAAACTCAAATCTAAACCAAACCCTAACTCTGAACATGACCCTAATAATTCACCTAGGTCTAAACTTGACCCTTACCCTAAAACTAACCCTTACACTAGACCTAGACAAAAACCTAAGCTTGAAAATATCCCTAACGGTAACCCTAGACCTGACATTAGCCTTAGCTGTAAGCCTAGCCCTCACCCTAAAACAAACCCTAGCCCTTATCTTAGACCTAAACATAACCTTAATCATAACCCTAACCCTAAAGCTTGGCCTAACCCTAACACTAACCCTAGCCCTAATATTAGCCCTAATTTAGCCGAATCCCTAACCCTAATCCTAACCTAGCACTAAGACTAAGTCTAACTCTCACACTTGCCCTAAAACTAGTTCTATCCCTATTCATTACCGGACCCTAATTCTAGCTGTAACCATAGGCCTAACCCTAGACTTTTTCTTAGCCCTAGCCCTAACCCTAGATCTAACCTTTAATCTACATTTAACCCTAACCATAAGCCTAAAACTAAACCTAACACTAGCCCTAACCCTAACCCCAATGCTAATCCTGAAATTAGTCCTAACTCTAGCCCTAGCCCTAATACAAAACCAAGCCATAGCCCTAACCCTGACCCTTAACCTAAACCAAACCTTAACCCTACACCTAGCCCTAACCTTAGCCCTATTTGAGTTTTAAGCCAAAAACTAAAACTTCCCTGAAACTGACCTAACCCTAAACTTAGCTCTAAAAATCACTCTAACCCTAACCCTAAATCTAACACTAGACTTAGCCTTAACACTAACCATAAAACTAGCCTCATTTGTAACCCTAGTACTTATATTAGAAGTAACCCTAACCCTAGCCTTAACTTAACCCAAAACCTAACCCAAATCTCTGCCCTAACACTAGCTTTAACCCTAACCTAACCTTAACCCCAACACTAGCACTAATTGTAATGATAACCATAGCCATAACCTTAGCTCTAACCCTATCCATTACCCTAACCATAACTCTAGCTCTAACC
>NW_026007132.1:123914-135236 GCF_001458135.2 Marmota marmota marmota
CTTTTATGAAACTAATGACTATATTCTAAATGATAATTGAAGCCAACATCTGTAGACATAGAATCTAAGTATAAATGTATTTATAATGTTTAGGCTTAGGCTTCAGGTTAGGGATAGATTTAGAGTTAGGATTTGATCTATGGTTAAGGCTAGGACTAAGGATACGGGCAAGGGTTTGGACTAGGGTTAGGGTTATGATAAGGGATAGGGTTAGGAGTAGTGATAGGGCTAGTGTGAGAGTTAGAGTTAGTCTTAGGGCTACGGCTAGGGTTATGGTTAGGGATGGGGCTAAATTAGGGCTAGGGTTAGTGTTGGTTTAGACCTCAGGTAAGGGTTAGAATTAGGGTTACATGTAGGGTAACGGAGTGGGTTATAGATAAGTTGAGGACTAAGGCGAGAGTTAGTATTAGGGTTAGGGCTAGGGTTAGGGTTAGGGTTAGGATTAAGGCTAGGCTTACGGCTAGAATGAAGGCTAGTGTTTGTGTTAGGGTTAGGGCTAGTATTAGAGCTAGGGCTAATGCCAGGTCTAGGGTTATAGTTAGGGATAGATTTAGTGTTAGGTTTATGGCTTGGTCCAGTGTAAGGGTTAGGTTTAATGTAAGGATCAGGCTTACAGCTAGTGTTATTATTAGGATCAGGTTCAAGGTTAGGGTTTGGTTTAGGTTAAAGTTAAGTTTTAGGGCACAAATTAGCATTAGGTTTAGGGTTAGGGTTAATGACAGCGTTAGGTTTAGGGTTTAGATGTGGTTTAGTGTAATGGATAAGGTTAAGATTAGGCCTAATGTTTAGTATAAGGGTTAGGGTTATCATTAGGGTATTGGATAGAATTAGACCTAAGATTAGGGCTAGGGATATGAATAGGATTAGGGCTTTTGTTTGGTTAGGTTAGGTTTAAGTTTAGGGTTAAAGCTAGGTTTAGGACTCGGATTAAGTCTAAGTTTTGGGTTAGGTTAAGGCTAGGGTTCAGGCTACAGGTAATGTTTGAAGTAGGTTTATGATTAGTGCTAGTTATATGGTTAGGGTTAGGGCTACGTCTAATGTTAAGGTTAGGGTTATAGTTATGACAATATTTAGAGCTAGAGTTAGTGTTAGGGTCAGAGTCAGTGTCTGGATTACTTTTCAGGTTAGACTTCGGACTAAAATTAGACATAGGT
This sequence comes from Marmota marmota marmota, assembly GCF_001458135.2. Lineage (NCBI taxonomy): Eukaryota > Metazoa > Chordata > Mammalia > Rodentia > Sciuridae > Marmota > Marmota marmota. The sequence goes on from NW_026007132.1 coordinate 125,069, forward strand.
GTAGGGCTAGGTGTAAGGTGAGTGATTGGTTTAGGTTTAGGGTTAGGGTTAGGGCTATGACTCAGTTTTATTTTAGGGCTTGGGGTAGGGTTAGGGCTAATTTTAGGATTAGTGTTAGGGTTAGGGCTAGTGTTAGTGTGAGGTTTAGGCTTAGGTTTAGGGTTAGATTTAGAGTTAGTTTTAGATCTAGGGTTTGAGCTAGGGCTAAGGATAGTGCTAGGGTTATGGCTAAGTTTAGGGCTAGGTTTAAGGTGATGGTAAGGGATTGGGTTAGAACTTGGTATAGGGCTATGGCGAGAGTTAGAGTTAGTCTTTGGGCAAGGGTTAGTGTTAGGGTTAGGCCTAGGGTTAGGGCGAGGGTTAGTGTTAGGTTTAGGGTTAGGGTTAGTTTTAGGGTAACGGTTGGGATTATAGCTAGTTTATGGCTAGGGTGAGGGTTAGAATTAGGGTTAGGGTTAGGTTTATGATTAAGGTGAAGTTTATGGCTAGGATGTGGATAAGGTTTTTGTTAGGGTTCTGACTAGGATTAGAGCTAGGGCAAAAGTCAGGTCTAGGGTTACAGTTAGGGATAGTTTGGTTTAGGTTTATAGCCAGGTCTATTTAAGGGTTAGTTTATTGGTTACGGTCAGGTTTAGAGCTAGAGGTATTATTAGAGTTAGGGTTAGGTTTAGGGTTTTTGTTAGGTTAAGGTTTAGGTTTAAGGCTCGAATTAGCTTTATTGTTAAGGATAGGGTAATGATAATTTTAGGTTTAGGGTTCAGGTTAAGTGTAAGGTACTGGATAGGTTTAGGGCTAGGGATAGGATTAGGGTTTGTCCTAGGGTTAGCATAAGGGTTAGGGTTATCATTAGAGTAAAGGATAGATTAGAGCTAGGGTTAAGGCAAGGGTTATGCTAAGGATTACGTCTAGGTTTAGGCTTAGGGTTAGTGTTAGGGCTATGGTTAGGATGAGGATTAGCTTTAGGTTAAAGCTAGGGTAGGCCTTGGATTAGGGCTATGTTTTGCGATAGGTTAGGGATACAGCTAATGTAAGAACTTGTTATGATATAGGCTAGTTTTAGGGTTAATGTTAGGGCTAGGTATAGTTTTAGGGTTAGGTTTAGGTTTGGGGTGGTGTTTAGAGCTAGGGTTACTGTTAGTGTCAAGGTCAGTGTTAATCTTAAGGTTATGGTTAGAATTAAAGGAATAGGGTTAGTTCTAGGGGAAGAGTTAGTGTTTGGCTTAGGCCAAGGGTTATTGTTAGAGCTATGTCTAGGTTTTTCTATAGGTCTAGGGTTCGAGTTATGGCTAGATTTAGGATTAGGTTTAGGTCTAGGGCTAGTGTTAGGATTAAGTTTAGGTATAAGGTTACTGGAAGGGCTACTGTTAGGGTTTGATTTAGGGTTAGGTTCAAGTTTAGAACTACGATTAGTGTTAGGGTGAGAATAAGGGTCAGGGTTAGGGTTAGGGATTGAGTTATGGTTACAGCTTGAATGAGGGCTAGGGTTAGGACTAGTAGGGTAAGTGTTTGTGTAAGGTTAAGGATTAGGGTTAGCTTTAGTGTTAGGTTTTTGCTTAAAGTAAGGGATAGTGTTAGAGCTAGGGATAGGGCTAGTGTTAGTGCAAGGGTTAGGGTTAAAGCTAGGTTTTGGGCTTGGTTTAGGGCTAGTTTTTGTATTAGGATTAGGGCTAGGTTTAGAGCAATGGCTAATGTAAGAACTAGGTTTACACTTAGGGTTAAATTATGGATTATGATTAGGTGTTAAAACTCTAATGTATTAGTTTTAAGGTTATTGTGATATTTAGAGCTAGTCTTAGTGGTAGGTTAATAGTGTCAGGGTGAGGTTTAGGGTTAGGGTTAGGACAGGAAATAAAGATATAAATACTGTAAGGGTTTGGTTTAAGTTTAGGGTGGTGTTTAGAGCTCGGGTGAGTGTTAGGATATGAGGCAGAGCAGGGTTAGTATTAAAGTTAAGGTTAGGACTCGAATTAGTGCTAGGGTTAGGTCTAGGTGTAGTGCTAGGGTTTGGTTTAAGTTAAAATTTAGTGTTAAGACTATTGCTCGGTTTTGTTTTACTACTAGGTTTAGGGTTAGGGCTAGTTTCATGATTAGTGTTAGGGTTAGTGCTAGTGTTAATGTTAGGCATAGGCTTAGTGTTAGTGTTAGAGTTAATGTTAGATCTAGGTTTAGGACTAGGAATAAGGATTAGGCAAGGGTTATGGCTATGTTTTTGGCTATGTTTAGGGCTAGGGTTAGGGTTAAGTTAAGGGATATGGTTTGTACTAGGGATAGGGCCAGTGTGAGAGTTAGAGTTAGTCTTAGGTCTATGTTTAGCATTAGAATTAGGGATAGGGTTAAATTAGGGCTAGGATTAAGGCTAGCATTTGTGTTCAGCTTAGGTCTAGCATTAGGGTTAGGGTTAGGATTAAGTTTAGGGTAAGGGATGGTTTTATATGTTGGTTTAGTGAGAGGGTGAGGGTTAGAATTAGGTTAGGGCTATGGTTAAGGTTAGGGTTATGATTAGGGCTAAGTTTAGGGGTAGGATGAGGGCTAGAGTTTGTTTTAAATTTAGGGATAGTGCTAATATCAGGTCTTTGGTTTTGGTTGAAGATCGTTTTACTGTTAGGTTTATGGCTACATGTAGTGTAAGGGTTAGTTTTAGGGTTAGGGTCAGGTTTAGAGCTAGGAGTATTTTACAGTCAGGGTCTGGGTTATGGTTTGGTTTAGGTTAAGTTTTAAAGTTAGGGTTCAAATTAGCATTAAGGTTAGTGTTAAGTTAATGATAGGGTGAGGTTTAGGGTCTAGGTTTGGATTAGGGTAATGGATAGGATTAGGATTAGGGATAGGTGTAGGACTAGGTTTAGCATTAGGGTTAGGGTTATGTTGATGGCAATGGATAGGGTTAGAGCTAGGGTTAGGGCTAGGGTTATGTTTATGATTAGGGATAGGGTTAGGATTAGGGTTAGGGTTAGGGCTATGTTTAGGGTTAGGATTAGGGTTAAAACTGTGGTTAGGGCTCAGATTAGGGCTCGGTTGTGTGTTAAGTTAGTGCTAGGGTTAGGGTTGTGGGTAATGTAAGTACCAGGTTTATGTTTAGGGCTATTTTTAGGGTTAGGGTTAGGGCTATATCTAGTGTTAGGTTTAGGTTTAGGCTTAGGATTATGTTTAGAGCTAGGGTTAGTGTTATGGTCAGAGTCAGGGTCAGGGATAGTTTTAGGGTTTGGATTAAACTCAAATTAAGGCTAGGGTTAGGGTTACAGTTTGGTTTATGTTAATGGTTAGGGTTAGGGCTATGTTTCAGTTTTGTTTTAGGGCTAGGGCTAGGGTTAGGGCTAGTTTTAGCGTTCACATTAGGGTTAGGTCTAGTGTTAGGTTTAGGTTTAGCCTTAGGGTTAAATTTAGATTTAGAGTTAGGGTTTGTGATAGGGTTAAGCTTAGGGTTATTGCTAGATTTAGAGTTAAAGTTAAATCTAGGTTAGGGCTAGGGATAAGAATAGGGCTAGTATTAGGGTTCTGATAAGGGATTGGGTTAGAACAAGGGATGGGGATAGGTTGATAGTTAGAGTTAATCTTAAGGCTAGGGTTAGGGCAAGGGTTAGAAATAGGTTTAAATTAGGGCTAAGATTAGGTTTACATTTGTGGTAGGGTTAGGGCTAGTGTTTGGGTTAGGTTTAGGAATAAGGGACTAGGGTTGGGACCTGATTAAGGATAGGTTTAAGGCTAGAATGAGTGCTAGGGTTTGTTGTAGGTTTAGTTCTAGAATTAGGGCTATGGATAATATCAGGTCTAGTGTTACATTTAGAGGTAGATTTAGGGTTAGGTTTGTGTCCAGGTCTAGTGTAAGTGTTAGGCTTAGGGTAAGGGTCAGGTTTAGAGCTATGTGTATTTTTAGGTTCAGTATCAGGATTAGAGTTTGTTTTAGCTTAATGTTTAAGGATAGGGCTTAAATGAGCATTAGGGTTATGGTTAGAGTAATGCATAGGTTTAGATTTAGGGTTCAATGTAGGTTTTAGTGGAATGGAGAATTTTCAGGTTAGCCAAACTCTTAGGGTTAGGCCTAGGGTTAGTATTAGGATTAGGGTTATCATAAGGATAATATATAAGGTTAGAGCTAGGGTTAGTTATAAGGTTATTGTTAAAATTAGGTTCAGGGTTAGGGTTAGAGTTTGGATTAGGGTTAGGGCTAGAATGACGGCTAGGGTTAGGATTAGTATTAGAGTTATGGTTTGGGGTAGGCTAAGGATTAGGGTTAGGAGTAGGGTAGCATTAGAATGAAAATTTGGCTTAGGGTAAGGGACAGGGTTAGAGCTAGGTTTGCGGATAGTATTAGGGTTAGGGATAGGGCTAGGGTTAAAGTTAGGGTTAGGTTTAAAGCTAGGTTTAGGTCTCAAATTAGGGCTATATTTTCTGTTAGGGCAGGGCCATGGCTAATTTAAGAACTAGAGTTCCAATTAGGTTAATTTTAGGGTTAGGTTTAGGGTTAGGGTGATGTTTAGAGCTAGGGTTATTGTTAGGGTCCGAGTCAGAGTCAGTGTAAGTTCTAGAGTTAGAACTAGGACTTGAATTAATGCTAGGGTTAGGGCTAGCTATATAGTTAGTGTTTCATTTAGTGTAAGGTTTCGGGTTAAGCCAATGACTCAGTTATATTTTGTGCTAGGGCTAAGGTTAGAGCTAGTTTTCCATTTAGCATTAGGCATAGGGCTAGTATTAGGGTAAGGTTTAGGCTTAGAGTTAGGGTTAGATTTAGTTAGGATTAGATCTAGGTTTAGGGCTAGGGCAAAAGTTAGGGCTAGGGTTGGGGCTAGGCTTAGAGCTAGGGTTTGGGTTACTTTAAGGGATAGGTTTAAAACTAGGGATAGATCTACAGTGAGAGTTAGAGTTAGTCTTAGGGCTAGGGTTAGGTTTAGGTCAAAATTAATACAAGGGTTAGCACTAGGATTAGTGTTAGGGCTAGGCTTAGTTTTAGGGCTAGGGTTAGGGTTAGGGTTAGGATTAGGCTAGGTTAAGTGCTAGGATTAAGGCTAGGTTTTGTGTTAGGCTTAGGGCTAGGATTAGGGCTAGGGCTAATGTCAGGTCTAGGTTTATGTTTAGGGTTAGTTTTAGGGTGAGGTTTATGTTTATGGCTAGTTCTAATGTAAGTGTTAGGTTGAGGGCTAGGGTCAGTTTTAGAAATAGGGTTATTATTAGATTCCTGGTAACAGTTATGGTTTGGATCAGGTTAAGGTTATGGGTTAGGGCCCTAATTAGTGTTAGGTTTAGGGCTAAGGTTAGAATAATGGATATGGTTAGGTTTAGGGTTCAGGTTAGGTTTAGGGTGATGGATAAATTTAGGGTTAGAGATAGGGTTAGGGTTATTCTAGAGTTAGCATTAGGGTTAGGGTTAGAGTTAGGGTAATGGATAGGGTTAGAGCTAAGGTTAGGTCTAGGTTTATGCTTAAGATTAAGGCTAGGGTTAGGTTTAGTGTTATGACAAGTTTTAGGGTTAGGTTTAGGTTTAGGGTAATGTTTAGAACTAGGGCCAGGATTAGGGTTAGGGTTAAAAGGAGGTGTAGGGCTCCAATTAGGGATATGTTTTGGATTAGGTTAGGGCTAGGATTAGGGCTACAGCTAATATAAGAACTAGGGTTATGATTAGGGCTACTTTTAGCATTAGATTTAGGGCTATGTCTAGTTTTAGGGTCAGGTTTATTTTTAGGGTGATGTTAGAGGTAGGGTTAGTTGCAGGGTCAGAGTCAGGGTCAAGGTTAGTTTTAGCATTAGGATAGGAAAAGAATTAGGGCTGGGGTTAGGGCCAGGTGTTAGGTTAAGTTTTGGTTTAGGTTAAAGTTTAGGGTTAGGGTTATGGCTGGGTTTTGTTTTAGGGCTAGAACTAGGTTAGGGCTAGTTTTAGAATTAGCATTAGTGTTAGGGCTAATGTTAGTGTGAGTTTTATGGTTATGTTTAGGGTTAGATTTAGAGTTATGGTTAGATCAAAGGTTAGGGCTAGGGCTAGGGTTAGGGCTAAGGTTAAGGCAAGTGTTAGGGTTATGGTAAGGGAAAGTGTTAGAACTAGGAATAGTGCTAGGTGAGAGTTGGAGTTAGTCTTAGTGCTAGTGTTAGGGATAGGGTTAGGGCTAAATTAGGGCTAGGCAGGTCTAGGGTTAGTTGTAGGTTTAGGTTTAGGGCTAGGGTTAGGGTTAGGTTTAGGGGAAGGGGTGGAGTTATAGCTTTGTTCAGAACTAGGCCCGGGATAAAATTAGGGGTAGGGCTAAGTTAGGATACAGGTTAGGGTCAAGGCTAGGTTTATGGTAGGATGAGGGCAAGCATTTGTGTTAGGGTTATGACAAGTATTAGGGCTAGGGCTAATATCATTTCTAGGTTTATGGTTAGGGATAATTTTAGGGTAAGGTTTATGGCTACGTCTAGTGTCAGAGTTAGGTTTAGGGTAAGGTTCAGGTTTAGAGCTAAGAGTATTAAAATGGTCAGGGTCAGGTTTTGGGTTGGGGTAGGTTAAGGTTTAGGGTTAGTACTCAAAGTAGAGTTATGGGTAGAGTTAGGGTTAGGGTAATGGATAGGGTTAGGTTTATGTTTCAGGTTAGGTTTAGGGTTCAGATTAGATTTAGGGTAATGGATAAGGTTAGGGTTAGGCTTAGGGTTAGCATTAGGTTTATGATTATCATTAGAGTAATTGATAGGGTTAGAGCTAGTGTTAGGGATAGAGTTATGGTTAGGATTATGGCTAGAGTTAAGGTTGGCATTAGGGTTAAGGCTAGGGTGCCGGGGTCCTGCCCTAGCGGGGTCCAGTGAGTCCTGAAGGATGAGTGGCATCGGCGAAAAGATGAGACANGAGTGGGGGATCGACTTCACCACTAGCTTTAGGGTTTGAGCTAGGGTTAGTGCTAAGGCTAGGGTTAGGTTTAGGGTTAGGACTATGGTTAAGGTTATGTTAGTGTTAGGGTTAATATTATGGTTAGGTCTAGGGTTATCATTAGGTTTAGGGTAATGGTCAGGGTTAGATGTCAGGTTAGGGTTAGGGTTAGGTTTAGGATTAGGGTTAGGGTTAGATTTAGATTATGGTTAGGGTTTGAGCTAAGGTTAGAACTATGGCAAGGATTATGTTTAAACAGGTCTAGGGTTAGGTTTATGGTTAGAATTAGAATAGGTTTTGGGTTAGGACTATGGTTATCATGAGATTTATGGTTAGGGTTAGGGTAATGAGTGAGGTTAGAGCTAGGGTTAAGGCTAGGGTTCAGTTTAGGTTTAGGGATAGGGTTAGGGTTAGACTTCAGCTTACGATAAGTCTTATGGTTAGGTTAAGGGTAAGGGTCAGGGATTGAGTAAGGGTTAGGGCTAGGTTGAGGGTTCGGGTTAGAGTCCGGGCTAGGGATAGAATTAGGGTAAGAGTTAAGGCAAGATTAGCATTAGGTTTAGGATTGCAGTTAGGGTAATGGATAGAGTTAGAGCTAGGTTTTGGGCAATAGTTATGGTTAGGATTAGGGCTACGATTTGGGTTAGGGTTTGGGTTATGGTGATGTTTAGGGTAAGGATGCGGTTTTGAGCTAGAGTTAAATCTAGGGCTAGGTCGAGGGTTAGGTTCAGCGTTAGGTATAGGAATAGAATTACGGTTAACATTAGGGTTTGTGTTATGGCTAGGGTTATCATTAGGTATAGGGTTAGCATTAGATTTAGTTTTAGGGTAGGGTTAAGGCAATGGTTATGTTTAGAATTATGGTAAGGGTTAGGGTTTGAGCTAGCATTAGGACTATGGTGAGTTTTAGTTTTAGGGTTAGGACCAGTATTAGTTTTTTTGTTAGGGATAAGGTTAGGGTTACAGCTAGGGTTATCAATAGGGTTAGGATTAGCATTAGGGTAATGAGTGGTTTAGAGCTAGGTTTAAGGCTAGGATTAAGGTTAGGATTAGAGCTAGGGTTAGTTTTAGAGTTAGGGATAGGTCTAAGTTTATATTTAGGGTAAGGGTTAGGCTTCAATCTATGTTTAGGACTAAGGCTAGGGTTAGGATTAGGGTTAGGGCTAGAGTTAGGGTTAGGGTAGGCTTAGGGCTAGGTTTAGGCCTAGGATTTGCTCTAGGTTTTGTGTTAGGTTAAGGCAAAAGGATAGGACTATAGATAATGTAAGAGCTAGGGTTATGATTAGGGCTAGTTGTAGGGTTAGGGTTATAGCTAGGTCTAGTGTTAGGTTTGTATTTTCGGTTAGGGTCAGGTTTAGAGGTAGATTTACTGTTAAAGGCAGGGTCAGTGTTTGGGTTAGAGTTAGAATTAGATTTAGAGCCAGAATTAGGACTAGGTCTAGGAGTAGATTGAGTGTTTGCATTAGGTTAAGGTTTATTGTTAGGGTTAGGTTTTTTTCTTAGGTCTAGGGCTAGAGTTAAGGCTAGATTTAGATTTAGGTTTAGGTCTAGAGTTAGTGTTAGGGTTTGGTCTAGATTTAGGGTCAGACTTAGAACTAGGGTTAGTGTTAGGGTCAGAATAAGGGTCAGGGTTAGCATTAGGTTTTGGGATAGAGTTAGAGCTAGAGTGAGGTCTACATTTAGGACTATTAATGGGGTTAGGTTTAGGGTTATTGTAATGGATAGGTCTAGAACTAGGTTTAGGGCTAGGGTTAAGTTTAGAAATAGGGCTAGGGTTAGCTTCAGAGTTAGGGATAGGTCTAAGTTTATATTTAGGTTAAGTATTATGCTTTGAGCTAGGGTTAGGAGTAAAGCTAGGGTTAGGGTTAGGGCTAGGGTTAGGGTTAGGGTTATGCTTAGGGCTAGGTTTAGGCCTAGGATTCGCTCTACATTTTGTGTTAGGTTAAGGCATAAGGTTAAGGCTGTGGGTAATGTAAGAGTTAGGGTTATAATTAGGGCTAGCTGTAGGGTTAGGGTTATAGCTAGGTGTAGAGTTAGGTTTCGGTTTTCATTTAGGGTCAGGTTTAGAGAGGTTTAGTGTTAAAGGGAGGGTCATTCTTCATCAGAGATAGAGTTAATGTTAAAGCCGGAATTAGGATTATGTTTATGTGTAGGTTTAGGTTTAGTCTTTGCTTTAGGTTAAGGGTTATTGTTAGGGCTAGGGCTAGGTTATTTTCTTAGTTCTAGGGCTAGATTTAAGGCTAGATTTAGAATTATGTTTAGGTCTAGGGCTTGTGATAGTGTTAGGCTTAAGTGTAAGTATTGGTAGGGCTAGTGTTAGAGTTTGGTCTAAGTTTAGGGTCAGGTTTAAACCTAGGGGTTGTGTTATGGTCAGAATAAGGGTCAGGGTAAGGGATAGGTTTGGGTTTGGGATAGGGTTAGAGCTAGAATGAGGGCTAGGTTTAGGACTATTAATTGAAGTAGGGTTTTTGTTAGCCTTAGGATTAGGGATAGGTGTAGGGTTACCATTAGGGTTAGCATTTTGCTTACAGTTAGAGATAGGATTAGAGCTAGTGTTAGGGGTAGCGTTTGGGGTAGGGTTAAAGCTAGGTTTAGGGCTCAGTTAGGGATGTTTTTTCTGTTAGTGTTAGGGCTAAGGTTAGGGCAATGGCTAATATAAGAACAAGGGTTAAAATTATGGTTTAATTTAGGGTTAGTTTTAGGGGTTAGACCTCTAGTGTTAGGTTTAGTTTTAAGGTTATGTTGATATTTAGAGCTAGGATTAGTATTAGAATAGGAGTCATGGTCAGAGTTAGTTTTAGAGTTAGGGTTAGGACTCAAATAAGGGCTAGGGTTACTGTTAGGTTTCAGTTTAAGGTTAGAGTGGTGTTTAGAGCCTGGGTGAGTTTTAGGATATGAGTCATGGTCAGGGTTAGTTCAAGGTTATGGTTAGGACTCTAAATAGGGCTAGGGTTATGTCTAGTTGTAGTGTTAGGGTTTGGTTTAAGTTAAGGTTTAGGGTTAGGGCTACTGCTCAGTTTTGTTTTAGTCCTAGTGTTAGGGTTAGGACTACTTTTATGATTAGCATTAGGGTTAGGTCTACTTATAGTGTTAGGCTTATGCTTAGTGTTAGGGTTACATTTAGAGTTAGGATTAGACCTAGGGTTAGGGCTAGGACTAAGGATAGGGCAAGGGTTAGGGCTAGGGTTAGGGTTATGGTATGGAAAAGGGTTAGATCTAGGGATAGGGTTAGTGTAAAAATTAGAGTTAGTCTTAGGGCTATGGTTAGGGTTAGGAATATAGGTAAAAATTAGGACTAGGATTAGGGCTAGGATTAGTGTTCAGCTTAGGCCATCATTAAGG
>NW_026007133.1:0-4330 GCF_001458135.2 Marmota marmota marmota
AGAGCCGAGGGTGCAGCGGACTCGCGCGCCGGGTTCAGTGGTTCTTAACAGTTCAACAGTTCTGTAGCGCAATTGTGAAATGTTTAGGACCACTAGACCCGCCGCGCCTGGCAGCGCGACCGCAACCACCAGGCGTCCCAAGCGCCGCTCTCAGTCAAGGTCAGAGTCAGGGGCGTGCCAGGGACCGCCCGACCGGAGCCCAGGCACCTGGCTGCGCGATCCCAGCCAGGTGGAACCCCGGGCGCTGCGCCCGGCAGTCCCGGGGCTCTGGCAACCCCAGCTGTGGACCTGAGGCCCCTGGCTGGCAATGGGCGGCTCTGGACGCTCAAGCAGCCCGAGATCCGAGAGCAGCAGGGAGGTGGCCGGGCGGGGCCTCCCCAAGCTCTGGGAACTGCTGGGGTCGGGGCGAGCTGGGTCGCCCACGCTCCTGGCAAGTTGCCGACCAGGAGACGCCATCGCCACCCTCCTTCGCCCAGGGCCCCACCCTTGTCGAAACTCAGCCGAATTCCCAGCGAAAACCTGGCAGTAGGTCTCGCGGGGTTAAGGAGCGCTCCTTGCCCTGGGCGTCCTAAGGGCTGGTGACTGGGGCAGTGGCAGCCGCACCCTACAGCGTGCTGGAGAGAGCTGGGAAGTCTGCCTGTCCTAAGCCCTCTCACTTCCCCGAGGGCCTGTGGTCCGCAGGGCGGGGCGCGAGTCCAGTGAGTGCTGGTGGAATTAAGGAAGGACCAGAATTGGACGCGAAGGAAGTTTGGAAACCACATGTGGTGACAGACCCGAAGCCTGGTTGTAGAGTTGGTGGCTTGCCACCTTTGGACCAGAGTGTCCCTATTGGGGCCTCAGGCTCCTCTGAGGTGTGGAGGGGTGGATGTTGGGGGCGGGGGGTGCTAATGTGAAGCTCTGGGAAGCCCTGTTTGTCTGGGGCTGCCTGGCCTGCTGGTCTGGCCCTACCTCCCTGGATAATGCCCCCTTGGGTCCCTCCCTCCGGGGCACATGTTCAGGGGAGCTGCAGGACAGCCTGGGCAATCGGACAGGCCTGGATTTGCGGCCCACCAGAGCGTTTCCTGGCTTGGTGGCCCTGGACCAGCTGCCTCTTCTCTCTGTGCTCCACCTCCGTGTCCTCCTCCTGGCAGGGCTGATGCAAGGACTCAGGAGATAAATGTGGTGGGCTGTCCGGAGAGGGCCAGTCAGGGCGGGGCCCCTGGCCACCCAGGTGGAAGAAATGGTGTTCTCTGAGGGGCCCCCACCTTAGGTCAGCACCTTCCCCTGTTGTCCGTGTGGCCACTTCTCAGATGCTGGCTTGGGTGCTGGGGTCCATGGTGCTTAGTGGGGCCAGGTGGTCTCCGCAACAATGGCACCTGGTGGCAGTTGCATTTTTTTATGGTGTTTTCCCCTCTGCCAGCTGCTTGGCCCTCAGCAGCTCAGGGAGAGCGGTTGGGGTTCAGCTGGGGAGTGCTGGGTTTTAGCCTTCTCTACAGCTTTAACGCATTCTGTGTGGGGGAAGCGTGTGTATTCTAGATTTGCAAAAATAAACATATTTCAAAGCATCACTGTGTCCCTGAGGCTGGCTGTCCTTTTCTTCTGGGCCTCATCTCTGTGGCATTTCCTTCCCAAGCTAATCACAAGAGTGGGCAAGGGTGGCAGGTAGCGAGGTCCTTGCTCTGGGCTGCTTCCCAGTCCCAGTCCTACCTCTGGCCCTTTGGTCTCCGGAGAATCCTCCAGCCCCTGCTTGGATGGGCTGAGTCTGCCCCCAGCTTTCTTGTTGCTGGGGAGGGGGCTCAGACTACTGGATCTGACCTCCTGAGCCAGGCCTCTGGGCCAGATGCCTTCTGGGGCTTCAGGTGTTGCTGCCTCAAGGAGGCAGGCTGGGGTGGCCTCAAGGGGGTCCCGATTCCAGCTGTCTCCAGTCTGCTTCCTGCCTCACCTGACGAAGCCCCTCTGCTTGCTCCTGTTCATCCCCAGTTAGAGGCCATGGGCCAGCCCTGGGGACCTGGCATGGGAATGGGCCAAGGGAATGGTTGAGGGGCTGAGGAGAGAGGGCCCGCTCCCATCCTGCCGCCCCCTCCCTTGGCACAGGGAGCTGAGAGTCAGTGGCGGGTCCAAACCCCAGTTCTACCAGTACAAGCAAGCAGCCTTGGCCAGTGCCTCAAGCTCTGGGAGTACCTTTGTTCTCCTGCAAAGAGGGCAGTGGGGATCCCTGGAGGGGCCACTGAGACTGTGCAACCAATCCCTGAGCATCTGGGGCAGAGCTAGACCCATCATAGACACCAGTACTGCATCATGGTGGGAAGATTGGTGGGGCTCACTGGAGGGTCCTCATTGCAGCCAGGGTCTTGGAGGGTCCATGGAAGGCCTCGGGTTGCCATGGGGAGGGGCCTCACAACAGGCCCCTTTGTCCCTAGAGCTGTGAGGAGGGCAGGCAGCTCTTCCTGCAGAGACCAGACTTGTGCTTCCTGGCACCCCAGTCTCTCTGTACCTTTCAGTCAGGCAGAGGATGCGGAGGGTCCCCTGTGTCCACTCCGTCTGGTGATGGAGTTGCCACACGCTATCTTGCCACCTCCCGCCCCACACCCAGGTCTCCTTTCCCAGCAGCCTCCCTGGGCTGTGGACTTAAGAGGCAGTTCTGCCCAGGGAGCGTTGACAGAGATGGCTGCAGGTCCTCATAATCGGCCTCCTCTGCCTCTGAGCAGAGCCAGGAGGCTGCGAGAGCCGCTCTGCTGAGCACAGGGAGGGCCACACCCCGGGGCACAGCGAGGCGTCCCTGGGTGACTGACCGTGAGTCTGCCGAGGTCTGCTGGGGTTTTCTGGGGTTAGCATTGAAAGTCCAGAGACAGGATGGGAGCTGGGAATCGGCCCAGGGTAAGGACCCGGTACTCCTGCCCTTCGCCACCCAGGCCACGTTCCAGCCTGTCCTTCCTTCCCATGGAGAAATGAAGCTTCTGACTTAATAAAGCCACTGCTGCTCTGGTGTCTGCTCGAGTTGCTCAGCCAGTCGGCTAAGTCAGGGTTCCCAGGCTGCGGCCGCTGACTCACAGGTGGGGCTCATAAGGAGCAGAGGCCCAGGCTCCGGGAACGTGGATGGGCTGAATCTGCCTCTATGTGAGTCCCAGGAGAGTCTGGTGAATGTCCAAGGCTGAGGGCCACCATCTCCAACAGCAAACTCCAGCCAGGGAAGGGAGTTAGGAAAAGCAAGGGGGCAGGACCCTGCACTGGTGGCTCTCCAAAAGAGGCCCCGTGCCTCCTAGTCCAAGCAGAGCAGGAGTCCAGAGCAGAAACTCCCTCCCAGCCCCTGCACCCCTCCCAGGGTAGCCCAAGCATGACACAGGGGCATCCACACTCCGGCCCCCACTGCACAGGTGACACTACAGGGCTCTGGTCTGCAGGAGGCCTGCACAGGTGTGGGCGGGGTCTCATTCTATCATGCTCAGAGTGGAGATGGTCAGAGGATGGCTCCTCACTGTCTGCCTCCTTGGTGACTTGGGGAAGCCTGTGGAGGAACATCTGTCCACTCTGGAGGGCAATGGGGCCAGCTGTGACTGGCTTCCTGAGCATATGCTTGGGGTTCTGAGAGCTGTGGCAGAGGACCAGGAAGAGGTGGGAGGTGCCCAAGGAAGTGACCTGGCCTGAGCCTTCTATCTTGGGGACACTTTTCTACTTGCTGTTGCAGGCTGGCGGCTGGCTGACATTCCCTGAGACACATGGTTCAAGCGTGCAACCCCCCCTAAGGGTAATCTGGCCCTGGGTGATTCTTCCCACAGGTCCCCTCCTGCCCACTCCTAGGGGTTTCTTTGTTGGAAGGTGTTTTTTTTTTTTTTAAAGTTATAGTTGGACACAATACCTTTATTTTTATTTATTTATGTGGTGCTGAGGATTGAACCCAGGGCCTCACACATGCGAGACAAGTGCTCTGCCACTGAGCCCCAGACCCACCACTGTTGGAAGTCTTTTTAACTGTAAATTCCATTGTCTTTACTAGTACAGGACTACTTAGTTTATCTATTTCTCCTCCAGTGAACTTTAGGAGTTTGTTTCTTTTAAGAGATTTCCTAGGATGTCAAATTTGTTGGTATAGAGTTGTGTGTGACACTCCATTTCTCTCTTGTAACCTCTGTAGACTCTACAGCAATGTCCCACATCCCATTCTTGATATTAGTGACACATGTTTTCTCTTTTTCCTTGATCAGTTTGACTAAAAGTTTATCATCGTCACTGATCTTCTGAAAGAACCAACTTTGGGTTTTATTGATTTTCTCTGTTACTTTTCTGTTCCCTACTTCACTGATTTCCACTCTGATCTTTACTGTTTCTTGTCTTTGGGTTTTATTTACTCTTC